>NW_009626780.1:0-2342 GCF_000690535.1 Cariama cristata
TTAAGTGCAGGCCCAGCCTTAAACGGTGACAGAAAGGAGAAGTTCATGAGCCAGACCTTTGGGCTTGTGGAATTGTCAGATTCATAGATCTGGCTTGATAAATATTTATGCATGTAGCTCTTCCTCTCAACCCTTCCTGGCTATTCTCACTCACTTGATGTATGAACCAGCTCCCAAGGAATGACATTCTCAGCACAGGAACATGCAGTGGTCATCCAGAAGTGGGCAGCTCTGCCTCTGTAAGTTGTGGAAAGGCTCTGAAATCAGCCACCTAGCAGGGGAAAGGGCTTGTGTGGAGACTCCAAGAGAAGCACAAGCTGTGAAGTGAAGTATCTGCAGCCAAGGTGCTCCACATCAACTGCTTAGCTTAAGAGGGCTCACATACAGAAAGTGCTGAACGACGCTGGACCTCAATATAGAAAACTGTAGAACTGGCTGACCTCCCAACTCAGACTCCAGAGACTGATAAAATCAGACCAGCAACTGAGCTACAAAAGCACAGGCAAATCACCTTCTCAAGAGAACGAAGGAAATCTTCCTGAAGGAAGAAGATTGTTCTCCAACTCTCTGGTGTTTCCAGACCATCTCTGTCTTTATCCTGCATGAGTGTTTGCCTTTTGTGGTACAGACTGCAGGTAGAAGGGGAACTTCCACCAAGATCATTCTCACCACCAAAAGTAGTTCTCAGGACTCGCCTCTCTTTTCGCTCACTAGACATACACATCTGGAGGACAAGACTAGAGCCACACAGTCTCATCTTTCTCTTGATGGTCTTAGAGATGGCAAAGCTGAAGGGTTGTGATGACTTGGGGTTGCAGCCACACAGTTGATCGTGGCAGACTCTCCTTTTTTTTTTTTTTTTTTTTTTTTTAAAAAAAAAAGAAGAATCAGGGAGAAGAAGGAGAGAATAGGGTCCAGAAGTAAAGAAAAGGCAAGGCTTGCAAAGGTACTGGTATGAAATACCAAAATAGCCTTGCGACCAAATCTTGTAGTCCTTGCACACCAGTTCCACCTCTGGAATGGTGTCATTGCTTTAAAAAGAGTCTTGCAGCCTTTCCTAGAAGCAATCTGCAGGATGTGGATTTCCTTAAAAGACTAGATCTCAACTATGAAGTTGTGTAGGCAACTTGACAGCTTGGTAACTGGGTGTGAGAGAAAAACTTCATGGTGTTTATAAAAAGTGGAGGCTGATGCGAACATAGCTTGCCACCAACTCTTGTACAATACTCTGTAAACCTAGTAACATTGTTACTAGTACGTACAATAAAGCAGATAAATTCTTTCATTCTCCTTACTTAAAACATTCTATGTTTTTTTTTTTTTTTTTTTTTTGTGGGTGATTTTGTGGGTAACTGGACAAATAACAAATTTCTCCATTCCTCCATGTGAGGTGATCCTTGGAAATGAGATTCAAGATTCCCATCTTAGACTCAATATCCCAGAACAATTTTCAAAGACACAAATAGTGTGGGAGGATGCTGGCATGGAAGAGTGCTTCCCACACCCACTGTTAGCTGTCACTCTTTTATATGCATCTTGACAGAAGGAAGAGTTTACAATGGGCTGACGTGTGGGATCTCAAATCAATGTAGCTTTGCTGGAGAAATACTGTTTTATGTTGAATAAGAATCTGCACTCTGGATATTCAGAGTACAAAAAGCTATTCAGGAACCAGTCTGCCAAGGAGAAGAGACTGTGTACCTTCTTAGAAAGCTTCTTGGGTATCTTTTGTTCTCCTTCTGAACACCCCAGGCCAAACAAACCACAAACCTACTCATCTGGATGTAACTGTCCACCTAACCCATTACTGACAGTAGCAAGAGTTATTTGTGTTTGTTAAAATGTTATCACTAAGGGAAACTTTTTCTAGGAACTGATTAACCAAGATCACTGCCTAAATTCTAGATGATGCACTTTTCCTCTGTACCTTTTTAAGGTGTGCTATATGTAGAGCTTGAACATGTGTATTTGAGGCCAGCATAAGCTGCACTGTGAAACTAAGACAAGTAGTTACAGTGAATTGCTCTGATTTTCCTGGATCAGATCAATTTTTCATGTGACTATTAAAGCATCTTGTTAGAGGTTGTGACTAGGGAGAGTGGGCTGTGCACAGAATAATGAGCTGAAAAGAAGAGTTTGCACATGATTATTTCAGTGCACTTGTGCATTTGTTGGTGCATCCATAGGTACACATTCACTCTCTCTGTGACTCTTCACTGTAATTCAGCTTTCACCCTGGTGTGACTCCACTGGTTGAAATGGATTTCAGTTTTTGCCAGGGATGGAGAATCAAACGCAGCAAAAGCAGTTTTCTTCTTTTGTAAGAATAATTCAGTGGGGTT
>NW_009626781.1:0-1792 GCF_000690535.1 Cariama cristata
TGGGAGACCAACAGGAGCCTCAGTGGACAACAAGTGTCCCACCAACACTGTCAATTAGAGAGCTTCAGACAGGAAGCAAAGGTAGTTGTTGTATCCTATTGAAATCACAAGAGGAAGGTTTGTTTGGAATAATTTAATGACCCTGAGCTTGGTAGAGCTACAGAACTTTATCTAACCAGATATACTCCAGCCAGATGGTCCCTGGGAAGGAGAAAGCTTTAGGTCTGTTAAGCATTCAAAAAGATGGTGGTGGAAAGCCTGAAAGATCAAGAAGGAAGACAAAAGCATCATATCGCTCCATCTTAACCCAACTTAACCACCCCCTAGCTTAACCAGGGTGAAGGGACATAGGGGAGAATGTGGTTCATCCCCCAACTTAGTTTCTGATGCAAAGCACACCAATGTTCCCTTTAGCACCTTGAAAAGTCAGGAACTAAATTAACCAGCTCCTCATTCAAGAAAGCAAAACCCCCACTTTCAGACATGGAGGACCCCAGCCACCAGCACAGACATTCCCCCAGTACATCATTTCAAGCCCTCTCCTGCTCGACATCAGAACAGCCATCTGTGAACAAGTGGAAAGACAAGACAATCAAGAGATCACCTCCGAGGGCATGTAACTGAAGGTTATATTCTAGACCTAGTTCAGCTGGATTCCAGCCAGGGCATGGAGCTCAATTGCTTTAGAGGCACAGATGAACAGTGCCTCCTCCTGCCAACACATGAGGGGCAGCCCTCTATTTTTGTCTTCCTGGAGCTGTGTCACTCAGCTCCCTGTCCACAGCACTCAGCTGTTTTGCCTGAAAAGGTGGCATGGGTCCAAGATAATGCAATAAAATGCTTTGAGTCCTTAAGAGACACATCTCCAGTGTTAAACCTCTCCCTTGTGCAAGCTTGTGTAAACCAGGCAAAAGGAACTCCCACAAGTCTGGATACAGGAAGCATGTCAAGGTCCTTCTCTTTAAACTGGACTTGATTCAATGTCTGATGGGAAACCACAGCCTCAGCCTGTGTTTTCAGAGTACTCCATGTCCCTAGCAGAGGGCTGGAGGGATAAGGTCCCATGCCTCTGACAGGGAACTCTCTGAAACTGTGTGATGCTTATCTGCTTGGCAAGCAGAGCTAATTCTATTAACATTGTGCTTTTATAAGAGGAAGCAAAAAAAAAGAGAATATATTTGACCGAAGGGAGATTTCAAGGTGACAATTGTATATCTCTCTAACAATCCACTGAAATAGGGGTGCAAATGGGACAGTCAGAGGTCACAGCAGTTTGTGTGGTGGATCAGCCCAGCTAGACAATAGTACTGAAAAGGAAAAGGCACACTTCCCTCTGTCCCTGCAGAAAACTAATACATCACTAAGCATGGCCCTTCACACTTGGAACAGCAGCACTAAAGGCTCAGTGCAGGAACTACCCCTGGTTTCTTTGGTAATGCACAGACAGTAAGGGAGAAATTAATCTTTGAGGGACAGAGGTGGTAGAAGCAGAGGGGAGGTTTTCCAGGATTTCCAGTATTGCAGGCAAACCCGAAGTCAGCCATTGTTTCCAGTAAGCCAAACCCTCTAAGAAAAAGATGCTCTTAATAACATAATTCCCACCAGAAATTACACCAGAAAGCCATCACAACGTCCTCCCACCCCAACAGAGTTGGCTGCCCAACAAATAGATTCTTATCTGCATGAATCAAGTCCCAGTGCTCCTTGTTTATGAGCCAGCCCTAGGACAGAGCAGCTGTGATGACCTTTACATGTGGAAACAAGCATGAGACATCCCAAGTCAAACACAGGG
>NW_009626781.1:1813-20068 GCF_000690535.1 Cariama cristata
CGCTCTTCCTAAACACATGATCTTCCTGCTAACAGAAAGGATGAGAGATCTCAGCAGAGCTATTACGCAGCTGCTGCTCTCCTTACGCTGGAAGAATCATAATGACTTACCTTGATCTGAGCATGGCACTGGGTAAAATAGGCGCTGGGTCCGCTGTAGAGGCAGGCTGGTTTTTGACTCATCAGGGAAAGTAGCAGCTACCTTTGACGACTCAGCTAAGCCACTTTCAGGCACACTCTTGGAACTTGTGGCAGTGCAGTCATAATGGAAGAGCCAGGCTCATCTTCACAAAACAAGACAGATTCCAGAGTCCCAGCATGGCTGTAAGGAGTATAGTGCTGTTGCAGCTCTTTTTATTAATTAACCAGGTGTTTAACTTCAGCATCCTGGCTAAAATCCAGTGTGGAGAATTATGTTTCCTTCCTCTACCTAGCCTTCACTTGACAGCTTCAGCCAGAGAAGTTGTCCCCCACCATGGTCTTGGTGCAGTTACTGCAGAGCAGAGGCAGAGTGTCACCCCGGAGCAAGCTGCATTGCAACAGCAGGTGAGAAACTGCTCTTCAGTCTGCCTGACCCAAAGTCTCATGGACCCTACTGTGTAAACATAAGGCACTATTATCTCCACTCTCAACATGGAATCATTTGATGGAATTTATTATTATTATTTGGAGCTCATATTGAAACCCTCTGGCCATGTATGAACACTAAGCCTGCTCAGGGAATGCAGGGAGCAGCTAAAGTGGTGAGGAGGCAAAGATTTATGACACACAGAGAGGAAATTTTCTTTTCTAGCAACAAGCTTCACATTCCTAATCTATTTCTGCTGTTCTTGCTACTCTTTACCAAACTTCTGACAGGTCTTGGAGACTAACACTTACCATACTGCAAGCTGTTCCCCTAAATCCTATTTTATCATAGTTTATAACTACCTGGCTAAATTCCCTGTGTGGTATTTTTCACGCTTTCTTGTAGTCCTTAAGAGTATCTATATTGCCTATCCCACAGCCTCCACATTCACTACCCTCTTTCTTCCCTCCAGCATCATCTCAGCTGTCTTAGCTGGGCCTCCTTTTATCTCCTCCTAGAGAGCTCCCACCTTTTCTGATACCCATTCAAATCATCACATTAGTGAGACAGATTGACAACAGTTTTCACCTGTCTCCTAAACAGGATTGCAGCCTCATCTCCTCCTTTTGCTTCAATAAAACCTACTTTTGTAAGATCTTTACAAATACATTTCTTCCCCCGATAAAATGATATTAGGTGAGGATTTAAAGGAGATGTGTGAAAGGAGAAAAATAGCAGTGACAATGAGGAGTCCCTCCCAAATTGTCTTTCTGAAAGCTCCAAATGGCTTTGTAACAGCATGAAAGTGCTTCGTGATTATTTCCAAGCTGAGGCTCAGAAAAGCCCTAAGGCTGGACAGGAGAAGGGAGAGCATGGATGTCAGTGATTGAACATGAACATCTCTAAAGGGATGAGGAGGTAAGGAACATATAAAAACCTGCAGGAAGAAGGGGTGTGGTAGAAATGCTGTGGTCCCTGACACCCTCCTTGTGATGTTAGAGCAGCCCCAGTAGCAGAGTTACAAGGGGAACTCAGGGGTCCATTTTTTTATCCCCACACTAAAAACTTTCAGCTATTCCCTATGGGGGGAACAGTCTATCAGTCTCTAGGTCCCTGTGGACACCCCCTCATGATCTTCAGTAAGATTTTGCAGCAGAACTTTCAATCAGGACTTATCAATTTCCCTCCAAACTATCAGAAACATCTTCCTACTTTGCAGTGACTTGTCCCTTCAGATCTTCCTCTTGAATGGTAAATGGGGTTGATCGCCCACTCCCAGACCCAGACAACCCAGGAGAGCACATGTGCGAGACCTGGACAGGTGCCACCAGTGCTGCTCACACCCATCTCTAGAGCCAGCAGCGCTTGCTTGCAGGAAGGAGCGTGGCTGACACAAACCTCACGCTGTGTTCCCATGGCAACCAAAGTGTCACGTTCATCATCATCTCGTTTCTGGAAGAAAAAGATATCGGTTCGATGAAGAAAAATCTAGGATTCCCAAAGGGCTTTGCTGAGGCTGGGTAGATTTTTAACATCATTGCTCACAGTGTTCACCCCAGGGGCTGCTGGAAAGTGCAGTACCCAGCTCAGTGATGGCACAGAGGTTTGCACAGGAAGCTGTCTGGGTTTAAAATGCATTCAGTCAGGTACATACAGTTCATGTCTCCTCTGCTTTGTGTCACTTGGAAGCTAGGGACACAAGATCTAGTTCCCATGGCTATAGAAGTTGCTAGATGTTAACAGAAGACGTTTCAGCTTCACGCGTCCTAACTCACATTTGACACAACCTGGGGATAATGGTTGCTATCAGTTATCTTTGCTCAGTGGCACCTAGTGACTTATTAAACCACAATAATTTAATAATATAGCTGAGTTGGAGTTGCTCTGCCCAAGGCAGCAGAGAACTTCGTGTACATCAAGTCCCCTCCTGGACTTGGTGAGCTGCCACCATCTCATTGTCCCACGTTTTTCCTCTGCTGATATCTGTGTCCCAGAAACCAGACCTAGATGAGCTCCAACATTTCCATTAGCAGGAATCTGTGTAAATTTCTCTGCTGTGACTACACAGCGGCAATTAAAGCGTTGCCACACCGATTTGTACATAGGGGAGCTCCACTTTCAGTTCTAAGACAAACATGCTACAAAAGGGAGCCTAGAGATGCATCACTGGACACTTTTGGAGCTCTCTGATGTGTTCTTGCTGGAGGCACGAGAAGATCTAAGGCTGGAGGATTCATTTCAATCACTTTAAAATCAGTTCCCCCAATTAGTAGTTTTTTTCTATGGGAAAAAAAAAAAAAAACAACTAAGAGGAACTTCCAGTCTGAAGAACAAAAAGGGGATACTTTTTAAATGATGCCTAGGAGAAAGCATCTGCATGCAAAGGAAGATCATGCCTATGCTTGAGAGGAAAAGAAGAAGGGAAGTGTGGAAGAGATCTAGTATCATAAGTCAATGCAGATCAAGTGGGAAATATCCCTTGACACTTAGGAGTGGGGGACATCTAAAGAATTCTGACATCCAAAACATTAGTGAAGTTGCTATTAATCCTTAGTTTTAATCCTCATTTTATCTTTATTTGGTTTGGTTTTCCTTCCCTGAGCAGTTTTGCTGGCCCACCAGTACAGTGTTCAAGTCAGATTTATACCTGCAACTGGAGCAAGCACCTTAGCTAAGAGGTTGTCTGTACCTGCAGCAACCTCTGCCTCCTTAAAGACCAGACAGAAATGTCATGCAGGCAGCCTTTCATGAGAGAGATAAAGAGAAGCTGGTTATAGGCTTTTATGGGAAAAGAAACTAGAGATTAAAGGTGACAAAAGTCAAGGCAGGTGGTTCCATGGATGTAACGAAATTTCTGGCCTCTGCATGGCATCTGCAAAGGATAGCCTACAGGAAAGTGCTCAATACTCTCCAACAGGCCCTGGTCTTTTGATCCAGGGGAGCTGAATTTTCTCCTAGGTCGCCAATTGATTTATAACACCACCTTGCTCAAGTCTCTCAGTCATTTTACACCTTTGCTCAACCTTTGGGAAGCTCTCTACAACCAAGAGATGAACATCCCAGTCATTTCCATTGCCCAGACCACAGCTCTGAGCAGAGGAGAGGGAAAGAAGTTTCAAAGCTTACTATTTCCTTTCTGGACTAACCCAAGCTAGCAATCAGCTGTGATGGTAATACAGATGGAAATACCTGAGGGGCCATTAAGGTTCAGCCTGGTGTCCTGTTATTCCATTCATAGGCTGGGAAACAACATACTACCCTCAAGGTTAGGTGATGTAAAGGAATCCATCAGCCTATAAGGGCCTGAGATCACAAATAAAATAGTTCTGGATATCCTTAGCTACACACAGCAGTGTATTCATTCATGCCTTGCTGAGTGGTGTTTCTGCAGAGAGGACGAGCCACTCTGGTGAGGTGAGTAACTGTACAATTCCTTTCCTCTTCCCCTCTGGAGTGGCCAAGCAGGGGTCAGGGCATTTAATGAGAGAGATGTGCTGCCTGTTTGCTTGCTCCTGAGGCTGGCTGCCCATTTAGAAGCTGCCAGGTAGCTGGAATGTGCCAGCCAGGTTTTTGCAAGGATGTGAAAATTAAGAAATCTCACTCTAGGTTGGAAAGGGCAGATAATTGAGAGAATTAAAATTTAAAAGAAAAAGGAAAAATGAGGAAAAAAGAAAGAAAGAACAGGGACATAAGCAAAAGGAAATACTTTAAAGGCCTGTAGCGTGCAGCCCACATTAATGACAACAACAAAAAGAAGATGGGACCCTTACATTTTAATCAAAGGCAACTATTTTCTTAAAAAGTATTGTAATTCTGCCATGCAGGAACAGGCCTGGTTATGGCCCCCTACCCCAAGAGGTGTTGGTATTGCCGACTGGCAAACAGAAGGGAGGGTTTCCTTGGCTGCCTTCTTTCTGCACCACCTGTGAACACCAGTGAAAGGAAAGCAAGAGTAAGTGAGTGCTTCAGGAGAAATGCCTCTGGGGGAGAAGAATGAAAGCTATAGGAAACCAAAGGAACTAGAAACATGACTGAAATCTAAATCCCGGCTTCCTCCGGCTCATCTCTGTATGAGTACTGCATGTAGGATGTTAACTTGAAACCCAAAGCCAGCTGAATCAGCGCCAGAAGGCAGCAGGTAGGCAATCACAGGGCACCAGGGCAGAGAGTGGCACCTACCTGAGTAGATTCAAGCTGAGACATCAGGACTATAGATATATAGAGTGATGCAGATATACAGATATATACATATGTGTGTGTGTGTGTGACAGCAAAGCTTGAGAGGGTAAGTGTGACCTCCTCAAAAGCCTAAGAAAGATGCTAGTCTCTAATCCCTCCCCTCCATGCAGTGAAGAAGTCCTTGCCTCCACCGCTGGGGCAGGACCAAACGCCCACATGCAGGCAGTAGGGCAAGTGGTCTTCACAAGAAGGTTGGGTGGAGACCAAACCAAGGCTTTTGCTGGGATATGGGTGTTGGGATCTTTGTTCCCCAGCACATCTTTGTGAAGGAAGGGGAAAAAGGGAAAAAGAGAAAGGAATTTGAGCAGCACAAAACCTGAGTGAGGAAGATCAGAATAAGGCTGAGTGTGTTACAGTATGAAGAAACTGTCCTCAAGAAACAACATGTAATTGTTTCACTTAGTGTAAGAGAAAAGACAGTGAAAAAAAGGAAAAGGGTTTACAAAGGCAAAGCCTCAATTAAAAAAAAACAACAGAGAAAGATATGAGAATAATTTATGAAACACTCTGACTTATTTACATAGAAGGAAGACAAAAGATGGTGTATTTAGTTGTAGTCAGAATCTGAAATTTTTCATTTTTTTTTAAGGCAGTGCCACATGCAACCACAAGGAGCAATAGCCTGTGATTCTGCGAAATTTCCATAATGGCACAAAAAAATGAAGGCCAGAAGCAGCTGCACCTGGATTAAACTTCTCAGCCTACCAAGGCCTATGTTTAGGGAGCAAGGCAATGAGAAGATACCATGTTTTGGTAGAAGACCCATTACCTGGAGAAAAAAATATTTAAGCAGCTCTTCCAAAAAGAGGTACATTCCTGCAGGTGGTAAGATGCAGAAAACAGCTTGAAAAAGAAGAAATCCAATTTTTAATACACTTTAGAAACTGCTATCTTATTTTACTTAAAATCATCCAAGACAGTATGCCACTCAAAAACTCTAACGCAGAACAACAGGAGATATTTCACCTGTATTGTCTACACAGGTTGTCCAGGACTTTCAAAGGCATGCAGTGATTTTTGATAACACCTGCAGTATTACTACAGTGTGGGCACTTCCCATGAACAAAACTCTTGGATTGTTGCAATTGTAGGTAGTTAGGAAAAGCCAGCTCTTTGCAATCATCCATTCTTGCTCCAAAATTCTAGGGGTCATCAAGAAGAAAGAGTCAGTCTAATACTGCATGAAATCAGAGAAAAATGAGAACTTTATTCTCCCTAGAATTATACTGAGGTAAGCAGGACTTCAAGCTTCAAACAGAATATTCTTTTGCACCCCAAATCCCATTTCTGCTAAACTCCCTATGGAGTTTGCTAAGTATCTCTTCATCCTCATGCCAGCATTGGGCCTGATAATCCTAATAGTCCTGTCTGTATAGGCACACTAAGAGAAGTGTATTCTGGAATTAGTAGCTGCTGAAAATACCTAGGTGTTTAGTAAAGTGTGCTAGCATACAAGCCACATGGGATTAGCTCTGTGAGGTCAGTCTTCTTTCATTTAATTTATAATCCTTCAATAGTGACAAAATTGATGAAGGAATGCTGTGCCTGAAAACTCTGCTTTCCAGTTTTAACAATTGGCCTCTGGTTAGGAACTTGGTTTCTCTGGCATCCTCAGACTATCAGGGCTACAACACCACTACCCGAAGGCTTGATACTTCCGACAAGGTGGCAAGGTAGCTGTGCGATGCTGCAAAGGACAATAGGCTCTTCCTAAAGCCTATTAAATCCCTGTAGGTGTTTAACCAAGCAGCAGCGCCTCTGAGCCATTTGAGGTTTGCTCACAGCTAGCTACACTGGGAAGAATTCAATGACCTTCAGGATATTAATAGATCCAAAGTCTCTTTGTTCCTGAGGAGCGGGCAGGGGACACTTCACCATTTAAGATCTGCAATTACTCTCCCACCCAACAGAAAAGACTTTGTTGGCCGGCATCTGCAACAATTACCGGGCCATGAGTGGTGTCATTTCTAACAGGGCCAGACAGGAGCAAGCATCCTGGTGTGCCACTGTCTCAGTCTCCGTCTCAGTCCCTCTGCGATGCTCAGCCTGCAGAGCACTTCCCATCAATGGCGTGGAGTTGCCAAGCAACATTTGTCGTGTCCCTTGGTGGGCCACTGCTTACCGCTCTGTGGCAGCTCAGACTTTGAATACAAGGGTTTGTTGTGAAGAGTAACATAACTTTCCCTCTCTCTTTCCATCTCTTCTCTTCCTGCTTGATGAGGTGAAAAATGAATCATTCTGAATGTGACAGATCAAATCCTGCATTCGGTTGCTCTGGGGTAAATCTCGTTGAAAAATGTCTTTGGGGAATAAATTCACTGCTAGATGGCAAGGACTGGAGCTGCATACCTGGCATACACATCCAGAATACAGCTAATGTTCCTGCATGATAGACATTAGAAAAAGCAGCTAGAACTGGTCAAATCATAGATAAAATTATTGGCAAATAATTTATTCAGTCATAGTCACGAAGGAATTAATCTTCTCCATTATTCTCAAATATGACTCAACCAATTCCTGGAAAAAAACACAGCTAAAGCTTCTTGCTCTGTGCTGCGAACCCTAAGATTTAAATTCTTATTTAATTCCACAGCTCCTTCCCTCTTGTTATTGTGTTCAACAGTGTGCTGCTGCTGTTCGTGTGCCAACGATACAAGGTTATAAGGCTTATATGGTTCAAAATGTTCTCTCCGCATCAGTAAAGCTAAAAAGTACAAAGCATCTCTTGCAACTGAGAGCAGTCAGGCCATCTGGCATAGCGGCTTCAGTGCGCGCTCCCTGCTCCAGGGCTCTCGGCATCTACCTGGGCACCAGTCGCCAGTGAGAGTGTGTGCTCTGATCCCAGTTTCATCTGGGATGTAGCCCCCGAGAACACCAGTATTTACTTTATTCGACTCTGGGGGAGTGAGAGCGGCAGCACAAAGGATGTGAACACAGAGCTGGATGGGGGGCAGCTAGGCAGGAGGGGCGGGAGGTGAGGCTGGCAGGTGTGTTGGCATAAAGAGAGATGTGTGAACAGGGAACTGAGTTTCAACAAAAGGATTCTGGATTTTCTGAAAAAAATAAATGGATTCTCCATGGTATTGTCCCAGTTATTTAAGCAAAATAATGCCCTGCAAGTGTGACTGTGGGATACCTTCTTGGGGTAGGTTTAAAGCTAGGTGTCATGTCTGAGCTGGTTGTAAAGCTTCACTCAGAAGTTAATGAGATAAGGAAAATCTCAGCAAAGGATCCTTTCCACATTTCTTAGGAGAGGATGTAGACCCTCTGGAGGGGTCTATGTCTCCACATTTACTCTGTACAGAATAATTTAGGCTAGATGTCTAACTTCTAGCAGGCTAATGTTCATGGAGATGAAACCTGGCCTTTATGAGTAATTTCTCAGTTAACGTACACATACCTTACAATGATTTCATACAAACTATATTTCTTTAGTTCCTTATGAAAATATGATGTCAGAAAATATTGAAAGCTTTCCTAAAGCAAAGAAACATGTTACTTCTGCCTTATCCTCCAAGCCAATTAGCCAATAAAAGAAGGGAATTTGATCAGCTTGACAAATCCATGTTGATAATCTTTTACCACCTTCTTATCCTGCAGCTGCTAATGATTTGTTTGTTTCATAATTTGTCAAGGTTTCTCTGTAGTCACTCAGCTTAGCTGGCTGATTTAAATTTCCTGGCTCTTCCTTTTTCCATCTTCACAAACAAATACCCTATTTGACATTTTCTAGTCTGCAGAACCCACTCAATATAGGAGAAGCTCTTGAAGTCCATTCCTAACTGTTCACAGACTACTTTCCTTGGACAACCTGCAGGGGAATTCCCTCAGGTCCAACAGTTTGAATTTACTTACTCAATGTAAGGATTCTTTAATTTACACCCCTTTTTTTTCTGGCCTATTCCCATCCCCAAATCAGTATGACTTCTGTTATACATATCTAGTAGCAACCGTTTTTGTGACAAGTGGAGTTAAAAAGGCAATGACGATTCCAACCCTCTGCATGTGCTCTCCTTCTGTGGTACATAGTGCACACTTTCATTCCTTCTAGCGTATTTGTAGGATTGCTTTTTCTTCCTTTGTGAGTTCCTAGACACCTCTAGCTCATTCTGTGCCAGGACCTTTCTGATTTCATCCACACATGATTTGGTATCACTCTGTTCTCATTCCTAGTCACCTGCTGCAGCTTCCACTTTTTAAAACAATTAATTTCTCATTTCAAGGTATTAATGAGGTCCTCACACACCTTCAGTGTTTCACTTTTCTTCTATTCTTCTCTCTGCCTTAGGAGATCTTGTCATTGCACCGCTGCTCTAATCTCTAAGTCAGTGTTGGCTGGCCTGTATTCCTCTTTCCTTGACCCAACCTACAAATTCCCTGATATTTCACAGCCAATTAATCCTTCTTCTGCTGTTCCTACTTTCTCCGTTCCATGTGTCTGGGAAGCTGATTAACTCATAGCTTCATATACGTACTAAGGCTTTATAGTCTTTCTGTTTCGCCCTCATAGTCCTAGCACTTGGGCAGAGACGTTTCAGATGTTTACCAGACTACTCCATTCTTCTCCCAAGTGTCTCATTTTCACCACTATTAAATTTCCCATTTTCCCTACTCACTAACCAGCACACTGCCTGGTTCTTGGAAGACCACTGTGCTGTCAAAAAATCCAAAGACTTTTTGTCGACACTGTCCTTGCTTTCAACTCGAAGATTTGCCTGGATCACCTGTGCCACCTTTCACAGAGACCAAACACAACTGCCCCTGGAAAGGAGTTAGCGATGATCACAGTGATGTGCAGTATTTTTGTTTCAGTGATGGCTGATATATGATGGAAGCAGCAATTAATCCCTCCTGTTTGCCTTCTCTAAGGATATCAAATTGTGTTGTAAATACTGGTGATTTAAGTCTCATTGTGACCTCTTTCACTGAAAATAAATATTAATAACATCACTTCATAGCTGGGGAAACAAGAACAGAAAAGCTAAATAACTTTTAATGGAAATGCTGAGGTAAAGGCAGGAAACCCTTGCAGATCTGTTCATGAGCTGCCAGAGCATATACTGGAAACCATTCGGGAAAAGCCTTCAGTTAGGCATTTAGGAGCAAGAAGGCAAGAAACAGGGTTGTGACTGCAATTATATCACCTGGTGAGGAGCTAGCCCCTGG
Source organism: Cariama cristata (assembly GCF_000690535.1). Taxonomy (NCBI): domain Eukaryota; kingdom Metazoa; phylum Chordata; class Aves; order Cariamiformes; family Cariamidae; genus Cariama; species Cariama cristata. Next base: position 11,786 of record NW_009626781.1, read on the forward strand.
TGCCCAGAGCTCAGTTAGCCAAAGACTATGGTAGTCTACTGGGACTGGAGTCATTTCCAGGGCATCCAATGGATGGTTGTTTTTAGGGGTAGATTTGTCTTCCCCTCTTGCTGGTCCCTGCATGAATTACAAGCAGCTTAATCAAAGGCTAAAAAAAGCCCCTGATACCAAAATAGCTGCCTCACCATCTTGCTGGAGATGTTGCTACACTGATAGCAGGGTACTTCTTTCTGCCTTCTCCTTTCTCTCTCACTCCCTCCTGTTCACCTCCTTCATTTCTCTCCCTTCCACTTTTTAAAAGTGAAATAAAAGAAGCAGAGCAAAGAAAAGATGAAGAAAGTAGCCACAAACCACTGCATTGACAGTAATATGCCATGGATCTTCCAGAACCTGACTGAGGATGCAAGTCCCTGGAGAGGAACCCTAAGACCAGAAATGATACAGGCTTAACCATCATGAAAAGCACTCACAAAACACAGCACTGAACACACAATGCAGCGCTGAGGATACAGACTTGGCTGCCCTTTATGGAGTGGGGAATACAGTGGCAGATTTATTCTACAGTAGAGAGGGTTGTTTCTTGGTAATGCTAATACTGACACATTATCTGGGGACGGAAGAGGATGCACAAATAGGAACAATTCTCCCATTTCTCTGCCTGTGTCTCCCCCAAGTGCCCCCTACTCCTACTCCCATCTGCTCTCTTCATCCCTCTCCCTGCAGAGTCCCTCCTTCCTCTCCTACGATCTATTTCTTCTTTCTTTAGCCTTCTCCTTCATCTTTTCCTGATGCAATTACATGTACAGAGTTTTTAGTTCTCCAAGTTTTTGCATATTATCTCCAGCTGGAGCCTTGTGTCCAGCCCTCTGCCTGGAAAATCATACAAGAGTTTTCAAACACAGGGTTAAATCCTGCTCTCCCTAAAACAGGTGTAAAAATTTCCATGCTGTGAGGACCAGGCCATAGGACAGGATAAGCTGATAACAACCTGCAAGAAGAGACTTTTAAAATTATCCAGCACAACTTAAAGAGGAACGGCCTAACAAACCATCACCATCACTGCAGGTCATTGAAGTGAAAAGTAGTGATCGCAACTACCACCGCGGTCCTGCACAGAATAATTCCAGCTGCCTTCTCAACTAGCAACAGCTGAAATCGGTATAGAGCAGACACTTGGGTAGTTTTATATCCCTATTTCTTCCCCTCCTTCCCCTCAAAACGCACACCTGCTTTGACTCACACCTTACTGTATTTGCCGTGAGGAACCAAGCCTTATTTATACCTCAAACCAGAACTGAGGCTGTGAGATGAGGATGAACAACTTGGTCAAGAGCACATAACAGATCTGTGGCAGAGCAAGAAATACAGTTTGAGTGTCCCGAATTGGCTGCCAAACAGTCGCCCACTCATGCTTTGTGTCTCTAAGTGATGGACAGGGGCAGTGGATTGTGTCCAAGGACAAGTAAGGCAGGAGATAGTGCTATCGCCTGCATCTCTGCTTTTTGGCAGGGGAAGAGAAGCAGTGGAGGAGAGGGGCTGCTGTCTTTTCCCCTCCCTAATCTGCTTTCTGCTTGCTTCAAAAACAACCCAGTGCACGGTTGTTTATTATTATTATCACTGTTATTTTCCAGAGTGCTGTAAAACCGGGGGATAGAGCACTCTGACAGCCTCATAACAAACAGCAGATAAAACTAATTAGATTTTGTTCTTCCTTTAGTTTGCTGACTTGATTCTTTTTATTTTTATTGTTTAATTATTTATTTTTAGCCCGAAGGTTTACATGCGCATGTATTTCACTAGACACTGGCAAGGCATCCTTACGATCGTCTCTGATAGGAAAGGGCTATTGTGGCCAGGCGAGCCTGAGAGCTGGCAAGAGGCTGAGACAGAGGGTGCAGTGTGAGCGCTGCTCGGCACTACATCTTCTACCCATGTCATGTAAACCATGGCGGGGGGAGGAAGGAGAGCAGAGCCATTCACTGCTGCTAAGAGAGTCAGTGAGACAAAAGGCATCAGTAAAAAAAGTTAATGTGCCTGGCAGGAGCCCAAAACTTCTTTAGCAGTGGGGACTACGCGGGTGCCTCTAGGACACCGTCTCTTCTGGCCATTATGGAAATGTTTGGCTTGCTTCTCAACCTGACAGCCTTGCTGACTCTTGAGGAATGGCAACGGTGCGGAGCGGGGCAACTTCCCTCTGCTCCCTCCCTTTCTTCATCGGCTGTTTCCAAATTCTTTGGGATTAGCTAGCGACGGCAAGAAAAGGCACTGGCCTCACTGCTCAGCACTTAGAAGGCTGAAGTGAGGTGACGTGCCTCAGCACAGGGGACAACGACTTCATTCACTGGGGAAATACCAAACCAGAATTACAAGTGTGCAGGAATAAACAAGGCTGGAGTTAATCTAAAGTTGTTTTACACTCTGTTTTATTAAAGTCAATGCACTTCCGTTCCTCTGTGCAGAGCCTAGTTCTGCTTAATTACCATGACTCAGGGAGAATTTTAATAGCATGGAGAGAGCAGTGCAGAACAGAGGCCCTCTCCCGACCTCTAGAGGTCTGTCCAAAGAAGAAGAGCACCTGCTGCCCAAAGAAGTTCCTGGGGGACATGAGGCAACCCACAAAACTGCTCCTGCTGAAGGTTTCCAGGTGCCGTTCCTGGCTGGTTGGTCACCCAACCCTATCACTGTACTTCCTCTGCTCCCACCTTCACAGCAGCAGGCTGAGTCCTTGGCTGGGGTGTTCACCTGGCCATTGCCTTCTGCAGCATCCTCACCACTTGCCGACAAGTTGTTTGGCACAAACGTGGGAAGCTGCCAGGAAGAAGACTTGGCCAGGCTTTTCATATTGCACAGCAGCATTTGTGCAGGTGTGGTTGATGTGCATGGACACTTTGCTTCCAGCCCAGCTTGGATCCCAAACACTGAAAACACCCTAAGGGCCTTTACTATCTCTCTACCTTCTGCAGCTCCTAGCACAGAGGTCTATGAAACAGTGGTACTGCTCATATGCATTTGTCTCCAAGCACATATGGAAGCTACATCTCTGCTTTTATTATATTAGGACAACTCTCCCACAGTTTATTGATTCAATGAATCACAACTAGGGCAGAGTTTTCCCACCGAATTAAATTCTCCCTAGCTTAAGAAATTCAGAATGAAACAGCTAGAAGGCTGAGACTGGCCTATGGTATTTATAGCAAAAATGTCTCATTAAGAAAAATGTTAATTTAAGATATTTTAGGGTATACCATTGGCAAGCCCTAAGTAAGCATCGTTCAGTTACTGATGTGGCAGGGCATTGGTACAGAACGCAATGCGGGAGAGAAAAGCAGCTCTGGATGTATACATGCACATCTACAGACATATATATGTACAACAGTATTTTTTGCCCTGTGTCCTGGGGATGTGCTGAATACTGAAGATCCTACAGCATGGACTGTGTATGCTGCAGCCTGGACCCAGCACAGTGTGAGTTTTTTGTCATATATACAAATGTTGGATTTTGAAGTTAACTATGCATATATATATAATTTTTTATTAATAAGCTTTAAAGCAATGTTATACAAACTATTACAATGGGAACACCTGATTTACCTCTTTTGTCCATTCCTGTGAGCCAACCTTTTATGAAAATTCAGTATTGTGTGCAACAAGCTGCATAGTAAAGCAAGCAGAACAGGGCATCTGTAGAGACACACACCATACCTAATGAATTAGTTTGGTCTAAGAAGCTCAGCTCCTAAGGACCCAAGCTACGTGTCTTTTAAGCAACATCATAAAGGGAGAGAATTTGTATGTGCTGATAAAGACTTTAGAACACCTGGATACTGAAAACCCAGCAGGACAGGAAGAAGGTATTTCTCCAAAGAGCAAGCTCCTGCTGGAAAGTATGTCTAGGTAGTCTGGGGAAAGGTGTTCAGAAATGCATCAGAGAAAACCTCATTCTGCACCAGGAATTCTCTCCACAAACAGCATTAAAATGAGAGTATGACATGGTGCTTTTAGTCACGCATCAATATTAACAATAATAATCACTGGTAATGGAGGTCTTGCAGGCTGTAACGCTACAACACACTATAGACTCATCCTTCTCCTTGAGCCTTATAAAATAGTGACAGAGTTGGGAGCCTCTTGCATTGTGCAATTAGTTCCATTTGGGTTCAGGGCAATTCCCCATTTGCAGTGGCAGAGTCTATGAAACATCAGAAGTTAAGGCAATATGAGGTGCGAGATGTGGTGGCACGGGCTTCATGCTTTAGAGATGTCGGGTACACGTGTGTGTTCTCATTCTATGTTGGATTCTCAGGATCGGGATCTGTGTTTGCAGCCAATTTTAGGAGAAATCTTTTTTTTTTCTATTTGGGGGTCGTAGCAGAACCTGTTCTGACTCTGTTATGGGAGTCACTGGTAGAACATGTCCTGTATATAATCCACCAGTAATGTCTTCTACTATATTACTGTCTGGCACAATAGGGTCCTGTTCCATGAATCAGGTTTCCTTAGTGGTATCATAATAAAACTAACAAAGAATAATCAGTCACTGGACTGTTGCTTGGGCTAAATGCACTCTTGGATGTTGCCACCATCACTAATCTATTGACAGAATATTGGAGGACCCTTGACTACCTCAAGAGAACATGTTTTTCTCCTTAAAATGCACCGAATCCCTCTGACTCCCAATACCTTTAACTAGTAGCTCTAGTTCCCCAGGATGAACTGTTGTATCTGTACTCTTTTATCTGGAAGGATGTCTCACAGAGAAAATATAATTTCACAGCATCTATGAAACAAATTCTACACTTGAGCCCATCAGTTCAAGCATGAAGCGACTCAATTGAGATTACGCTGGACTAGTTCATTCCAGTGCAGCAAAGAGGTGAATGTATCCCAGGTTTTCAGAGGACCGCTCTGTATTCTCACTGGTGCTTTTCTTATTATGACATATTGGATTTCCCACACTGTTGCTGAGATATGACCAGTTCAGAAGCATGTGCAGCCTGACCCAGCCTGTTGAACACACTGTAAAAATTCTGATCAAACAGAAATCAGATACATGCTCTACAGCTCAAGAGAAATGAATGACAATGGAGAGCTCTGGCCAAAGCCATCTGTAACTGTCACTCTTCCAGGCAAAGGCTGCTTCCCATAATAAGAACCTAAACTAGGAAAAGGAGAATCATCTGTGGTTCCTTGGTCTCAGAATACCATTCCTCAGGTCAATCTGTATGAAACTACATACTAGAGGCAGCCATGAAACTGGGGATTATGTTAAGGAATGGATGATGTTTTCACACAGTACCATCTGAGCCAACAGCCCCTCACTCTGCCTTGTGTACAAAGCGTAAGGAGTCATTCTCAATATATGTATGTATACAAATTACACAAACATACGGTCAATTTTCTATTCAGAACTGAAGCAACACATCTGGGAAGGATGCTGAAGCTTACAAACAGGCAAACATAAGCAGTAAACCATTTGCTTCCTGCTCTGTAATCAAAGCTTTGTTCACACAGGACTGCTCTTGAACCCACTGTACACCCCAAGCGCTGTTGAATGCAGAGGGAGAGCTGTACTGTTGGACGCTGGTGGGCTGGAAATGTAGAGCCCCCTGAGAGCCTTGGAGCTGCATGTCTGTCCCGTGGTCACTCCCTCATCTTCTGGCTCTCCTTCCACCCATGAGAGGCACTCCTGGATCTCTTGGTCTAGCTCCAAGAAGTCCTCTTCGCCATCAGAGCAACTGTCGGTATGATAATCAATTTCTTCCACACAAGGAGGTTCATCATCAGTCTCCAGGCTGCTGTTGCTGCAGTTTCTGCAGAAAAATCACAAGAGAGACTGGATGTCATCAAAGGAGGGTGTATTCTTTAGGGGTAAGAGCAAGTATCAGGAAAATGTGTTTTCTGTGTTAAATCCTGTCTCTGCTAATAAGGCATGAGATGGCACTATGCGAGATCCTGTCTGTCTTTGTGTCTGTTTCACCATCTGTAAAATGAAGAATGATACTTAGCTACCTCACAGGTGAAACGCGTTATTGTTATCACTATTATTGCTTATACAGAAACAGAGTGCTTTATATACAGACAACACTGTTAGTGCCTTGAGGCACTTACAAGGTTATGGAAGCTGAAATAATAGTAGAGGAGGAGGTATTCAGTTTCAAGAATGTTGCTGGTTTAATCATCATCCACCTTGCCGTAGTTTCACATTTAGTTAAGACCTAATTAATCCACATGCTTGAAGTGGTTTGGCATTTTTTCCTCCTGTTCTGTGCAAACTCAGATCACTGCTAACAAGAGACAGCACAAACAGAAAAAACGAAGGCTCTTCGGTCTTCAAGTACACTGGCTCCAAGGATGGGAGAAATACCAGGAGTGGTTGTGTTCCAGAAGGAACATGAAAAGGCTTTGACAGCATGACTTCCTGAGGGAGGGCCAAATTCAGAGGTAAGTCTGAATGGCTGAGGAGAGACTCTAAACAGATGTCACAGCTGTGTCGTCTAGCTCTCAGAAGGGTAGGTTACACCACCTTAGCCTCCTGCCATTTACTTACAGGAATGGTCATAGGCTTTCTTTACATGTCCACCTTCAATACATGTTGTATTAGGTTAGCCTAATGCAATATTTATGGCAGAGTTGTAACCACTAGACCAGATGGCTCTGGGGGACAGGGTCTCTCTCCTACCTAGCTGCCCAGTTCCTATTTGGCCCTTAGCCCAGGAGGGCAGCTGGGTAATTTTTTGAGACCAGAAAGAATCCTGTGGTTTCAATGCTGCCTCGGTCAGAGTCTGGATGAATTAGGGGGACAGATACTGTGTTTTTCACCTCCAGGTCAATGTTTTCAATCAGACTCAAAGCAGGGGAATGTATTGCTTTGGGGCACTGGGAAAGGAATAATAATCTTCCACCTCTGGGCCAGAGTTTCTAATTTGTCCCAAGTTGGGAAGAATGAATGGCTTGGCAGATGGAGCATACACAGCTTTAATGTGTGGTCTGCTCATTTACATGTCAGTAACCGGAATAATCTTCCAGCTCTCAGCTGTTTCACAGCAGTGCCAACATCTGAGGTTTCAGAACATACCAAAGGTGTAAAGTATTGCTTTTGGATGTATCGATCCCTTCTCTCTTCTGCACTCCAAAAAAAGGCATAAGATTTTCCTAGCTTTGAGATTCCAGATCTTAACTGTATACAGACCACTCTGCAAGCAGAAACAAGCATTGTCAACCCACTTCTTCTCTGGCTGATCTCTGGCTTAGTTTACTTCAAAGGCTGAGTATAAAGGATTCTCTGAAAGCTTAATAGAGCTGTACAGCTTAAAAATAAATAAAAGAATAATTATGCACTTTTACAGTTTCTGGCTCCACTTCAGTCTGCTCAGAAATCTGGGTCAGGAAGAACTCATACTGAAATGGAGTATGCGACATGAAACAAAACAAACAAACTAGGACAATCCTCCCAGTACAAACAGCAACAAGCAGTGGTCTCTACTGAGTCTGACCAGTGGGTTTGATTTCTTTTTTTTTTTTCATATGCAGGCATGGCATGAATTACCATGTTATCAAGTACCTATGATAATGTTCAAAGCTGATTAAACTCAGGGGAACTAGATTTTTCATTTATAAGCTCTGCTTTTGTGGCTTTACAATCAAAAAGAACCAAAGCATAGCTACTTTCAATATTGCACTTGTATGCTTGGGAGGAGCTGTTAATGCCATTGGGACAGAGTATAGCTGCCATCCAACTCACTGATATTTTACAGATGAAATGATTCAGTTTGCAACCTAGGAACTAGAGGTCAAACATTTGCATTAACAGGCTAACAAAAACAAAGTCCCTATTATTACTTAAAGCTGGGAAACCCAATAACAGAGGACCTTCTGAATTTTTTGATAACTTAAATAATTTTAGGACTGGATTTCTGACAAAAGGGGAAAATTACTCCTATCACAAAAGGACTTTATGATGGAAGGGAAATCTGGAAAATAAAAACATATAAAACTGTAATTTCCTTACATTGAAGACTGAAGTGATAGTCTTTAGGAAGCAAGTATTTCTGCATAAAACCTTTGTAATAGACTTCAAAAGCTCTCCCTTGTTGCCTGCATACATAGTACACAAAACATCCAGACCATGACAACCCAATACTTAGGTGAATATACTGCAGGGAGAGGTTTCCCACAAGTGGGGATGTGCCTAGATCATGTTTAGAGGTCAGGAAAGAAGAATTTTCTTCTAGTTTGTTCTGCCTTTTGCTTCTTCGCTATGTGTCACCGTTTAAGGCTGGGCCG
>NW_009626782.1:0-9581 GCF_000690535.1 Cariama cristata
AGTTGCCGGCTGCAGTTAAACCACAACAATTTTCTTATCAAAGATTCACACTACACTGACCTGGACTTTTGCAGTTAGCTGCAATTTGCTACAGTTAAGGAGAACAGCTGGATATTTTCTTTTTAGTAACACTTCAAATGTCTCCTAATTTTAGAACAAGACTGTATTCCCAATTAATTCTTCACATATTTGTCTTATATCTGCCAGCTCTTCATCTGGAAAGTATATTTTTATAGTTTGGGTAGATTCACAATTATTCACATTTAAGCATCCACTTTTGCTCCGGCATATAGATGATGGCAGCCACAGAGTCTTCCTAAAGACACTACAAAGTAAAGGGCTAAAAAATACAAGTCATAAGTGGATGTGGTCAATCTGATTCGTGTCTCATCACAGTTGTGCAGTTCGTATGGTAGGGCTTAGAATCAATGGCCGATCACCCTTTCTACTACTATCCCAAAGTCTCCACTTCATGACAGTTAAAAACAGAAGTCCATGTTATACCTTCTCTTAGAGATGCAGAGTTGAGGAGAAGAAGGGTTCTCAGATTTTCTGCATGAAAGTCTCTTATTTTCCCCTGGTTGTTTATTGCCCTATGTTGTAGAGAAACAAGTTTTTCTCTAGCTCTTAGAAATATTTTGCTTAGTTCTGTGGGTTATTTAAATCTTTTGGACAATGACAACATTTAGCATGACAACATCTTGAGGATAATTTTGAAAAAGTCTCACATGATACCAGGCTATTTCATATATCTTTTTGAGTGTGTTTTCTAAATAAAAGCTACAAAAAATTCAAACTTCTATACAAAACTATTCCATTATCATTGTGTCTCTTTCCTCCCACACAAGAAAATATCTCAGTAGTCTTAATTTCAGCACAAGAATTGGGAAAAGTAAGATGTAAAGGTTCATCTGAGTGACTCTGTTTCTTTCACGGTGCTGAATGCTGTCTTCAGTCCTGATATAGAGGGTACTTACTAGTACCTTCAATCTTTGGGCAATTCTGTTAGTTCATTCTTGACCATTAAGATCATCTTTTGATGTAAATATTGTTTCAGAACTAGCACTTACTACATGAGAGATTAGATTTATTTTACTTGTCGCAGGGTGGAATTTCTTTAGAGCTGTTTTTCAGTAAAATAGGAGGATGACTCCATTTACTTCCTGCTCCCAGCCTTTGAAGAAAAATCTTGTATCCAGCCCATGCAGCAATTGCACCACCTGATGGAGCTATTAGTGGAATCCCAATTATCCTGCAGATTTTTCCCAACAGCAAGTCAGAACTTACCTCCAATTACTAACCTGGCTAAACGTGGCTTTAGAAAATTGTTAAGCTAAACTCATTTTAATAATAGAAGTGTAAGTACATAATAGCATGTAGTAGATATAGCTTACATTACTGATGTCCTGCTTGTCATTACAGTTGGTAATCATTAACATGAATTTGAAGCACAGCACATATGTTCTGCCACATGAAAAGATGCAGTATAGAAGCTCTGTGTGTTAAGGCGTGCACAAGACATGACAAGACAAGACAATACCATGACCTGCATTTAAAATGTAAAAGTCAAGAACACACATGCTACATCCTGATTTATGAATATAAGGTTCACGTGATTTTAAGCCAATTTTTCAAGACCCATGTGTAAATACTACATCACAGCACTACTCCATGTATCCATACAGTGTTCAACTGCTCTTCCCTGGTGCAAATCAAGTCTGTTTCTGCTATCAAAGAATGAAAAGCCATATAACTGAAGCCACAGCAGATGACCACTCCTGGCTAGCTGTTTCATTCTGTTCAAAAAGTATTAACATTTTGAAGTACTACGGACCCAAGCATATCAGGCATACCTTGCTTATCTATTTCCACAGTAAATTAAGCAAAATTAAATGAGGTCCTCGGGCTGTAACCTCCCCACAAACTAAGAATTAAATCAACTATCCAATGTCAGCAGTATAGCAAGCAACCTCCTGAATGTGAAGCAACTTATATCAAAATCCAAGAGCAAGGAGGGGGGAGAATAAAAATTCTCATTTTCTAACAAGAGCAAAGGACTTAATCCAAAAGTGATAGTACCACAGCCTGCATTAGTTAGCACATGACTGGACAGCCAAATTTGCAAGATTCAATCAAAAGAAAAATTATTTACGTCAGAAACTTTAGTTATTTTGCCTAAGTCATTTAGGAGGCTTCTGTAATGTACTGTTATCAGTACGTTACATTCAGATTCACCCACTGTCAGACACCACAGCTGTCAAAGATTGGGAGCAAGAATCCAATTCATTCCTTCTACCTAAATCTGCTTGTTCTGCAGGCAACCTGCAAGTGCCTTTCTGGATGAAAAGTAATTTAATATGACCTTGAGTACTACTTCATATTTTAAATACTGATTCAGATAATGTTAAGAACTACCTGTGACTACTGTTGTAAAATTAATTTTCTTTGCTTCAGGATTTTTTTTCAGCATAGGTGAATTATAGTAGAATTTAGGAACTGCATTCAATTTTATTTAAAACGTTCTTTCCATCAAATTCATGTACTAAGAATTGACCTTGTTATTGTTTCTATTTTTCCCTATAGAGCAGAGCAGACCATTATAAATGTGTCAGAATTCCGGAATGAACTGCTGGTGTTGGGGTCTCTGTGGATCAACTTAACTTCATAAAAATGCCTTTAAATCCTAACTTCAGGACCTAGGTTTGAAATGTGGTCAGAGCTGAAATTTTCACTACAAAAATGGTAAAAACGTTGGGATTTGGTCCCTGAAGCTGGAGAGAGCAGTAACACTGACTCATTAATTCATAGCCTAGACCTACGTTTTTAGTTATGCTTATTTTTTCCTTTATGTCATTCTTCCTCTTTTACATTTTGTGACTGTTGAAGTGACTGGAAACTGACAAGCATCTGCTTTCTTACTAATGCAAATTCAAAACTCTCTGGCACTTTTTTAAAACCTTGCAATCACAGAAACACTTGGCTAGAAAGATCATATAAAGGAAAAAAAATCCACTGCTACTTTTAAAGACCTCTCAAAAAAACCAAGCAAACTAACAAAAACTAACTAATGAGGATCAAAAAACCACGTACAGCAGGAAAGGAGGCAAGACAATGTGGATGAGTGGTAAACAAATTTCTCAACAGAAACCCTCTAAGAACATGTTCAATAGGACTCATAATTTTTAGATAAATAGAGAGAAGCCAATGAGACATTTTAAGCCTGTTAAATGTCACCTCTTCTCCAGAAGATGGAGCATCATGCTAAAATATTACAAACCAAAAAGCACAAGTGAACTTCAGAGAGTATACCATTATCCCATAGATCTTTGCCTGTTTCACTTCTCCTGAAGTGAATATGGCCTACGGGGCAAACACAACACCTCAATGCACTGGGAGAAAACAAGAGGGCCTGGCAGTGCTCAAGCTGGTCCCAGCCTGCTGTCACACCTTGTCCTTCGAGCCAACTTCAGGCACTGTGGAGTGGGCAGAGTGCTGGGCCAAACTTCCTTCTTTTCTGATTCTTCCTACAGCTGCCTAGCAAAAGCTGCCCAGGCACAGGGATATGATCACTCTAGAGAGTCATGAAGCATCTCCAGTGAGAGCTCCAACTGCTCCTATCACCTCTCCAGAGTTTCTGTGGACAGATTCAGAACCTAATGGTCTCATCAGGCTTCAAAATTCATTTGGAGCAGAGCTTCTGGTTTTGTTTCCTTTGAAAGGAATCTAATTTATACATGCAAACACTGCGTTAAGAACCAAAGCGACATGAACTAAACTGAAATAATCAGGGCATTCCCTTCAAAACTGCACTACTGCTTTGAGCTTAATTGCTGATGCAGACAGAAGCCAAAGCCTTTCACCTCCCTCCAGAGGACAGAGAAGAGGAAATGACTCCCTAACAGATTAAGATGTGAAGCCAACCCAACTTCAACTGATATGTGCTTATAAAACTTCCATTTGATTTTTAAAAAATCTTTAAAACAACCACTCAAATAACGTATTCAATGTAATACAATGAATTACACAAGTTTACCGTGCATTGGGCACAACACAAATGTAATACAGCATATGAGGTTGCTAGTGTATAAGCTTGTATATTTTAAAAGGAAAAAGTTCTGAAAGCAGCAACTTGAATATTCTTCCTTGTTCTATTTAAATTTGTAAATCAAAATAGCAAGTAAAAGGGTATTGTAGGTTCAATCCAGGAGGAAAAAAAAAACCAGCATAGACTGTGCCTTGCAAAACAAATTTTAGCAAGACAAAGTTTATTTTGGAAGGCTAGTAGTAATATTGAAAACTGGCAGGTGTTCAAAGCCTAGCCTGTTTCTTAGAGATTTTGATTCCCTAGTCAGTCTATCGTATAACTAAATTGAACAAGTCCAAATACTGGCTCGTCAGCTTAGCAAGCAGAGTTACTCTTCTACTGCTTACAAATCCTTTCTGAAGACATTTTCATCTTAGGTAGAGTTAAAACACCTCTATCTGGTCTATTTTCTTTGCCTTTTTGCTAAAAATGCCAACCTCTCAGCTTTCCTTCCTAGAGAAAAGCTGTAAATCACATTAAGAATTGTTAGGCTGAATTGGTTTAGGTGTCACTGATATTACTTTTTTCTTTTTATTTGTAGGTTCCAGCAAAGTTAATCACAAAGCAATACCGCTTCTGAGCAACTTTTCTGTAAATAGATTTGCTTGTAACAAAAGTTATATGCTGAAAAAAAAATCAAGTAGACCTAGATAGCCTTGGTCCACAGAAATACACTTTTGGTATATGGGTCTGATAAGGCTCAAGACCATAAGTAACAATGCTGATGTTAACTGTTTGCTATATAATTCTAGTAAGAAACACTCATTGAGTGAAAGAAGCAAGCCCATTTAATTATTTATTTTACATTTAGCTTGAAAGTAAAAACTAGTGTCTAAATTCAAACAATTTGTTGAAGGAGGAAGGGATTACAGGAATAGAAAGAAACTGGGATGGGTACTAAATATATTTTAAGCTAAAATTCAGACAGCTTGAAAATATTTTTTTATTATTATCTGAAGATATCAGGCCATCCTAGATACATGTAGTCCTCTAATCATTTGCTCATCCAGCCTACCGATAACCTATTTGTCTGAGGAATTTCTAGACCTCTACTATACCTAGCAGAGCAGAAACAATGCACTTTTTTTGTAGTTTTTTTTTACACAGGCGTAGCCAAGCTAAAGTCACATGGGTTTCTCTGTGTGTGAGGGTTTTGTTTAATAGTGACTGAGGAAAAATACATGACATTTTATGCTCTAAATACACTTCCCTGGGAAATGAGAATTGCCATGTAAAATTGTAGTCTGAGCAATGATGGAGCAACTAAAGAAACTGGAAACATATTAAATCATTATGATTAATGAAAATCATGCGTGTTATAGACCTTTCAGAGAAAAATAAAAACAAACCCCAACCTCCTCTGTATTTCTAACTGTGAGTTTGTGACCAAACTCAGTAAGACAAAAGATTATAACTTAACAAAGGTCAGCCATCATTCTCTGTGCTGCTACTTTTCACATAAGGATAAAACAACAAAAAAATTCTGAATACAAAATACTACATTTTTAGGTGTCCATACAGCTTTTCACCCCGGCTGTATTCATCGTTACATCAGACTGCATTTGAGAATCTCAAATCATTTTCCTTCTAAAAAAGCTTCACAAGCTGCTTGTGAGCTAATAAAATACTATGCATAGTTATGAATGGAAGACAAATATGTCTTCAGACTTACATAGTCTCTAAATTACCATTCTAATGTTCAATAATATCTTTATGTATATATATGAAAGTATCTATAAAATTAATGTTGCTACTGAAAATGAATTTTAGAAAATGAAACATTCTTAAGATCTTAAAACAGCAAAAACCTCTCAACTCTTGACATTCAAAAGGCAGCATCAAGTGACATTGTTATGTTCTTCCGAAACTTCAGCCCTGTACCTCCTCCTCCCTGCAAAAAAACACAACGGCAAAGCTTGGCCTGTAAAAGTAAGTTTCTTAAAGTCCTGCTTCTCATGGAATTCTAAGGAAAGGGAACTAGACCTCCTGAGCTTGGCTCTCCCAATTCCTCTACAATACCATCAACAAAAGAACATTCAAATTAAAAGCGACAATACACTAACATCAAAAGAGCTTGATGCTAGCAGAAACTCCTCTAAATTTAGTCATGCTTTTCCTAATCTTTGGAACCAGAATGAACAGGACGAACAACTTAACAAACCAATGCTTAGGTTCGCAATGTGAATTGCAGTGTGTTCAGTTCTTGTTTGTCTGCACTGCTGAACATCACCATGATCAAAAAGAAATCTATTGTCAGCCATAAGTGCTAGTGCTCTTACTTACTCTCGGCTCCTCACACACAATTATGCAAAGAGGCATCCTCTGAAGCCTGAATAAAATCCGGGCAGAATCCTTTCTTATGCATAGATAAAAACAATAGTCCCCTTTCTTAACGCAGATTTGAAACATAGCCATCATCCTCATTTATCACGAAGACTCAGACTGCACAGAGAGGACCACCTGAAAAATTGCTATAGAGGTAACAAATGCACTCAAAATATTCTTATTTTCAAATCAATTATTGGACTAATACATTAGTGCATTTCAAGCTTTAATGCACTACTACACCATTAATAAAATATGACAGTGTCCACAGTTTTAGACTATTCTGTTACACAAGTAACAAATCTACTAAAACTAGGCATCTCAGGAGCCTGTTTTCTTATTGCAATATCAAATACTTCAATATAAGCAATAAAACACAAAATGTTTCCTGGGTTTAACAAAGCAACCACATTCTTATAGTAAGTACTAGATATTCTTTAGCTCTTAGTTACCATTATTACCCTAATTTATTAAGTTAAATAACTACTCTATGGCAGTGATCAGTGATACAGTCAACATTTAACCAGCATTTCATGTATTGATAATGCTACAATCCAACTTTAAGAGTGGAAAAACTAAAATGATTGTTATAGAAAAGAGACTCAAAGGATGGTATATGATAGTTTAATCAGATGAGACTGATTACTTTTAGAAAAGAGAGACCAAAAGAAATGTTGAAGATGACCTTGGTCAATCTTAAACACTTGTCCTTGACACAGGAAAACTGTTCTAAAATTGAACTTCACTGTTATAAGAAAAACAAACTGATGGGGTTTATATTGCATGGACAAGGACTAACACAGGAAAGAGATCTCTACTTTTCTATTTCTTCAAATCTAGCCTACAATATTAACATTACTTCTTTCAGTCACTAAATTTTATCTCAGAAAAAAAGCAAGAAAAAAACCCTGAGTTCTAGACTCCTTCCATAGATGGTCTTTCTGACCTGTACCAGGAAGTCTCTGATTTTTCCTGTGTTCCAAATGGGAAAAGTTTGAGGCTATACTCTGAGGAACACCTAACAGGCACACACTGGCACTGCTGCTGAAATAAATGGTTCTGTATGTCCTGTCATCCATGGAAACAAACAAATGCTAGGAGGAAACAAATCAGTTTGTAAACATTGATAAAGCAACATTCAGATTCTAAAATTGAGGGTTTATGAAAAAAACGAATGTTTGTCTTTTCATATTTTTTACTATATTTCATAGTATTTTCTGCCTGTTGAATACATCTTCATGTAATGAAGGTAGCAGTACATTACAGAGATGAGCTGCCTCACCTTGGAATTTTGCAGAGGAATTTCCCATGCCTGGAACCAGCTTAGGACAGCTGGAGCTTTGCCATGGCTATTGACCTTCTCCTGAGAGAGGCACTCTGGCTCTGAGATCCCAAAGCTTGCACTCCCTCAAGCAGACAGCAAGGAGCTACAGCCTGTGAAAACTTCCAGGATTTTCTCTTCCCTGAGGTCAACCAGCAAATCCTTTCACCCTGCACCCACAGCAACTTCCAAGTATCTTCCAAGTCCCTGAACAAATCCTCCCCAAAATTCCCTCCTCTGCACCCCTTTTAACATGGTCTGGCTTGCAATTTGTCAAGAGGTGGAAGCACAGAATTCAGAGAGGTATGAAATTAGTTGGGTTGGAAGGATCCCCTGTTCGAGTGGGAGCGCCCACTCAAAGTGGGTCCAGGTAGGTCAGGTTGCTCAGGGCTGTGTCAAACCAACCCATTTTCCTCAGCCTCTCCTTCTATATCGTGTGCTCCAGCCCTGTAATCATCTTATTAATCGTCTGTAGGACTCCATTATGTTAATCTCTTTCTTGCACTGGCAAGCCCAAACTGGACATAGTACTCCAGGTGTAGTACAGAAGTGTCAAACAGAAGACAAGAATCACCTCCCTCTAACCACTGGCTATGTTCTTGCTAACTCAGCCCAACACTTGATAAACCTTTGCTGCAAGGGCACACTCCTGACTTGTGTTCAGATGGGCCACCACGACCCCAAGGTCCTTTTCTTCAAAATTTCTAAGCCTTGGACATTATGGCATCTTCATATGACTCTGAACTCTTCCTCACTGTGATAAACATACAAAATACTACTTGAAGTCCAAACCTTAAAAGCTAATGTGTGATACCACTTAAAACAACAGCAGATAAATCAAAACCACCATGAAATGGGTCTGAATACCAAGGGCAAGGCTGAAGCAATGAGGAGATCAAGCAGTCTCAATTTTTCAGGTAAGGGGGAGAGGGGTGAGCGTCTTAAAAATGAGACTCTCCTGCATACAAGGAGAGAGCTATACTTCCTATAGTGATCTGTACAGGACAAATGTTAGACCTGTATTCGTTAAAGGAGTTTGTTCATGGCACAGGATTCGCCAGTCTGCTGCACTAGAATAAAGAAATGCCCAACTTGAACTGAAAATCAGCATATAACAATTGCATATATTTCCAAGGAGCAATAAACATTATTTGAGAAAGAAAACATAGAAAAAATATGAAAAAATGTATTCTGACTTGTCACATGTAGCGAGAAAAACACTATCTTTTGTATCCACTTCCGCCTTTTAAGTAACACTCTTTTCTAGTGGGACAATTACTGAGGAAAGAACTTGTTCCTACCAGTGGGATTTGTCATAAGGAAGTTTCATTCCCCTAATTCCTCCTCTAGTGCGTATTTTGGAAAACTTCCTTCAAGTGCTGGGTCCTATCTCCCAGATCACACAACTGGTGCAGAAACCACGAAATTGGGCTGAGCGTGGTCCTGGACGCAGGCGAATGGCCAGTCCAAGTGCCTCGCTCCCTCACAGGCAAGCGAAGTGCGGGCTGGCCTGACTGGGCAGGAGCCCCCACAGTACATGCGTTGCTGACAAGATGTGACAGAAAATAAGTGCAAGGAGACTCCATTTTCCTTCCAGTTTGTGACACAGTGGAGCAAGCATTCACCTTTCAGTGATTATGACCGCTCACAATCAGTCATCGCTTTGGATGCACTGACATTTTAATAATTAATTCTTACAGGTAAGAAGTAATATCTATGGCTACAGTAAAGTTCGAATTTGTAACCAACCGCTCATGAGGCTGCCTAGGGAAATCGGTGGAGTCGCGACATGTCCTGGGCGCCGGTGGCGATGAGGGTGCCCGGCCCCAGCCCCGCCGCGGCGCTCGGGTT
>NW_009626783.1:0-7055 GCF_000690535.1 Cariama cristata
CCTGTTTTAGCCAAACCAGGACAGTACTGGAAAAAGTTTAACAGGGATATAGGGAGGAAAAGGAAACAATTTCCATGTCCTAGTAAAGTTCACCATTCAGTATTTGAAGAAAGTAATTATTTTTATTCTCTACTGTAGCATTTGTAAAATTCCTACAATTTAAATATAGAAGGAGAGACACTCTCAGTGACACCTAGTAAAGTAAGTATTTCTAGTTTGACAACTAGACCCATAAGTCAGATAACATTATTGTAGGTTAAGACTTGGCTGACAAGCGGAACACTTGCTATAGCGACAGGTTACACATGTTTCTCAAGAGGTCTGCACCCATCACCTATGGATGATGTTTAGCCTTCTTAACATTCAGGTCATGTGGCTGGAGTTAGGCAAAACAATACAGAAAAAAAGCTGCTTCATGAGAGCTCCCCAAAGCTCCCACGGCCTTCTGAATTCTGGTATAGGCGAAAGTATCCAGTGATAGGTGCCTTGGAAGAGAGTCTCATGTGCTTTAAAGAGTCACAGTGAAGAGTCTGGCTAATTCTTCTTTACTGCCTCTAATGAGGTATTTATACACATTTGTAAGATACGCCCAAGTCTTCTCTCTCTGAGGCTAAACAGTCAACTTTCTCAGCCTCTCCTTGTATGCCAGACTCTTCAGTCCCTTAGTTACCTTTTTGACCCTTTGCTGGACTCACTCCAGTAAGCCTATATCTTCCTTGTATTGGGGAGCCCAGAACTGAAGACAGCACTCCAGATATGTCTCACTAGTGCTGAGTGGAGGGGAAGGATCACCTGCCTTGACCTGTTAGCAATGCTCTTCCTAATGCAGTGGGAATTTTTTGCTGTGAGGGTGCATTGCCGGCTCATGTTCTTCACCAAGAACCCCAGGTCCTTCTCTGCAGAGCTGCTTCCAAGCTGGTCAGTCCCCAGCATGTACTGGTGTCTGAGGTTGTTCCTCCCTAGGTGCTTCATGGCATACTTGCCATTGTGAGTAGAAGGGCAGGAAGAGATCACATATTCCTGATAGAACTGGACAGGGGTTTTGACCAAAACAATTCTAACATTTATAGAATGTTGACAAAGATAAAATGTCTTTCAATACAACCTTCCTACAGATCAAATGGAACATTCTCTAAGCACCATGGCATTTTTGTTCACTTTGGCACATGTTCAAACTTTTGAAAAACTAGATACAATGGAAGGAGGATTATTCATTTGCTACTCTGTTCTCCCTCTGCAAATTTCCCTGGAGTCTGCCACGCTCTGAATCCGAGCACATGCTGAATGGAGACTGATGTTGACTTACTACATAGCTGCTTTTAGAAATGGAGAACAAGAGTTTTCAAGATGACAATGATACCTACCACTTGTGAGACAGTCCCTGCTGAAAAAAAAAAAAAGCAGATCCTACTTGCTGATCTTGCAAAATATTCCTTAGAGAGACCATGAGTATCTTGAAATGTGCCAAGCCAGATTTTTTGGCTGGGACTGCTGAGGACTTTGACATCTGCCAAATGAGTACAGCTCTGTCTGAAAAAGACGGAAGGGCCAGGGCCAGGACCAGGGTCCTAACCAGAAGTTTGTACCACCTGTACAGCTCAGAACCGGTTTAGAGTTGCTCTCCTTGGCATGACATGAAACAAAGTGAGTATACAGAGATTAAGGGTTTAGCACTGGGACTGACATCAGTGCGGCTACATGGATTCAGTCTGCTGTGAAAGAAAAAAATACACATAGAGGCAGAAGCAGAGTAACTATTGACTTAGCGTTTATATTTGAGAACAGAGAGAACATACTGCACTAGCCTGATTCTATGATGCCCTGTTTGTTAGCTGGTGAAAGGTAGACAGGTTGGGTGCGTGATTCACTTCACACCCTGGGAAAGACAGTGTTCAAATGCAAAATGAGTTCTTAATCCTCTGTCCTTTCTCACTGTTATTCAACCTTGAAGAAATACAGGTGCTCAGCTCAATTTCTCAGATCTTATACTGAGCCTGGGATTTGCTCATTATCTGTATTTTTCTAATTAACATTGCAAATCCACAATGTATCTAATAGCATGCTGACTCTAGGATATGATTCCCTGCAGGAAACATAGCAGGATGCTTTTGAGCATTCATATTATTTAAAAGTAGCAGTTTGTTGCCTAAGTCCGTTTTTACTGACTTAGCAGCTTTGCTTTATCCTGCAGATGAGAACTTCCCCTTCTGTTTTACAAGTACACTAACAAAAGAAACATAGACAACATGTCCTGTGAACCCTGTTACAGTCTGACTGAGTCTCATTCAAGTCATGGAGTACAGCTCCAGGAGTTTAACTTTTCTAGTGATCTCAGCAACACTGAAGTAGGTAGTGTAGGAATATAGTCAGGCAAGTGTCTTCTACACATGTCATGGTGAGAGTGATTCCATACATAGGGTACTAGATCTGAACCTGCAGGTGGTTTAACATCCAGGCAGACTCAGGAAGAACACTGCAGAGACCATAGAAAGGTGAAGCAATTAGAGCTGCTTTAGTCTCTCATACTTTTTGTTGTAATCTGATAACTGAAGAGCACATAGTACCAGGAATAAAACCAGGCTGAAGAAAATAACCTGAGATAAAGAATAGAAGAGTTAAAAGCTTCAAGAAACTCTAAATATGGGAGATCAAATTTAACCTTTAGATATGGGAGACCAACAGAAAGAGATTCAGACAGTCCTGTCATTCTCTATTTGCAGACAGAGTGTATCAGAAAAACTGACGGTAGTCTTAGTTTGTAATAGAGATTAATGAGTTTCATGTTTTTCAGTTAGCCTAGGCAGGGAAGATGACTGTGAACTTACATTGTTATAAAAACCAGTCTGCATAAAATGAGAATACACAAGAGACATATCCCTCATTATCCTAATTTCCTGAGCATACAAAATGAAAATGAGATTGTACAAACCCTTTGAAGAAAAAGTTAACCAAGTCTCTAGTAAGATTTTGATTTGGGTCTGGGACTGGAGTGACAAAATGGCAGACTACTAGGAGATTCTGACTTGAATCTTGATAATAAAACAACAATTTTGAATTTTCAGTTTGAAAGAAGATGGCGTAATGTTATTAATATGAAAAAAGAACTAAAGGTAATGATATCTAGTGATATCTTTAGTATCTGAAAGATATTGGCAGAGTAGATTTATACATAAATAGGAAACTAGCAAAGGTAGGAACTTGTAAAAAAATATTGCCGTAGAACCATGGAAGGAAAACTTGTTATTAGGGTAAACATATATCCAACTGTGATTTTATCAGGAGCATGCACCCATTTAGTCTTTCAGCAAGCTAACTAAGTGTGGGCAGAGAACCACACTAAAACAGAAACTCTGCTCCTAATTACAGAAGTGCCTCATTCAGTGATAGCACATGCATCTGTAACAAGTACTATACTGATATATTGTTGAGTGAACAGAGGAATAAGAAAGATGGTTACTGGAGAAAAAGATGACAGATCATTTAGGTATTGATGCAAAATAATTAAATGTTATAAAAATTACTATTTTCTGTTGTTTCAAAACAGAAATTTTAAAGGTTAAAGGGTGGTGTATATTTGAAATACTGCCCTTTCACTTACAATGTATTCTAACAGCAATACTGACAGATGTACAGTTTATTCAACAAGCAAAGCAAACATTTTGATTGTGGGCTTGACTGCACAAAGCAGTGATGTTGCCAGTTTAAAAAGAATGCTGTGTTCCTCTTACATCTTCTGTTTTCAAAGTAACAAACACAGCAAGTTTCCAATCTCCAACTCTCCAACCTTACACTGATATTACCTTAAAAAAAAAAAAAAAAAAAAAAAAAAGTGGTCTTTAATGACAGCAGGCTTAGACTGTAAACCTGTATTCAGTACAGTTATCATTAAAATATTTGTTTTATACTCCTCCTCTAATTTTAATCTTTCTTGGTATAAGATACATCATTACATCAATGGCTGGTCATGTAATAGCTTAGGCAGAAGCAAAATCTGGTTGAACTGAAACAGTAGCTTGAAAATGGGAGTTCTGTATTGTAAAATGATGTAGGAGGGAGCTCTCTCTTACCTTGAACATTCAGTGTATACTCACCATGCTAACAATAATATTAAGAATGTGCACGATGATCAATAAACAGAAGTTTTCTACTGTAATGCATTTTGCTCTGCAAAAGTAATATTTTATAGCATCACAAATTTAAGTGTATTATTGCTGTTTTTCTCCTAGCAAGTTCTTTAGGTGAAGCTGAGAATAGTATTTTATTGCGTAAGCCATACTGATAGCAGGAAAGTAATTCAGTCTCTCCCTGATAAGTTATTACAGAAAAATAGGCAGATGATCTTGTGGTTACATTTCTGCAATCAGTGATAGGAGCTTCCTGTCACTGCAGTAGTTTCCTTGTAGAATATTGGATCAATTGCTTGAAATCAAGCCTTCCACAGTGTCCTGAACAGTGTCCAGAGTGAAGGCAGGCTTCTTACAGAACTCTTCTCTCATTTTATCACCTGACAAAAGCTAGATTTTCAGAGCAGTTCAAAAGCCAGAGATTTTTATGAAGCAACATAACAAATGCTGGTGATGAAATACAGTGCTAGTCCTTTAAAAAAAACAGATCTTTAAAATAACTATGTCCGTATTCACCCTTTTGTCTCATTTCTCCACCTCTAAAGTGGGGACAATATTGAATGTATCTGCATACAGTATGAAAGGTGTGACTGTGAAGTGATTTGACTTTGATGAAATACTTAAGTGTTACAGTTGTAAAAGAATATAAAAAAGCTATGTGGAGAATAAATCAAAAACAATAAAGAAAACAGAACTTTTTCTTCACATATTTTCCAAATACCTCCTTATTCCTACTTTCTCTTTACAGGAAATTTTCAGAGTGAACTGCCTTTACTACTTGTCTTTTCTGGGAGGCTGCAGCAAAAAGAGGATTTTACTGACTTTTTCCCCAAAATTCTCACATATTTGTACAATACCAATACCAGGGATGAATCTTACATTGTTTACTCTTGATGGCATTATATACTGCAATATTGCTATTTTAGTCTTCCCAAGCAGTACATTTTCAGGAATATAAATTAGACGTGTATCTTTCTTGCCCTAATTGCAAGCTCCTGGGATCTCTTTGTGAATGAGATATTGTAATCTAACACTGGTTTCAGAAAGCAAAATGTTAACTGAGGTATGTGGAGTACTGTGGAACTTTTTCCTATTTCCTTGTAAAATCTTCAAATGAGGTGGATATGATTGTGCTTTCTTTCTGATTTATACCAAAGAATAATTTCTCTCTCATTTAGAGAACATAAAGGCGTAGTAAAGGTTTTTAGACTAAATCTTTCATGACAATTATAGCTAAGCATACCCCGAATGATATAAGCAGAATTGTCCAGAGGACAGCCATTAACCAAATGTTTGCAGGGTTTATTTTTAAATAGGAATCTGCGGGTTAGTCACTTAATAACAAAACATTAAGGCAGTCTACTCCTTTTAATTATTTGTTTATTGATAACTAAGCTTGCAGATACATCCCACCTGAATTTGGTCTCTGTGCTTACCTTCTCTATACCTGTTGGTGATAAATAACTCCAGTTTATGTGGTCTATTGCAAGGCCATTTGTATCATTCTCTGAATTGGTGGATATTTTTAGTCATGTTTAAAATACTAAGGGCTGTTGGCTACTGCCAAGATAAGTAAGCAGAGAATACTGTCACTGTAGGGTTTGCTTTGTCTGTTGCTGCTTAGGAAACAGTCACAAGTCATGCACTGATTGACAGGGCCTCACTGCTACTCTTGACAACTATCAGGAGGGTTGTCATGTAGTTTAGATTACTTGCATTAAAAAGGACAAAAGAATGGAGATTCATTATTCAAAACACTTTTGCACCAATCATAACCTTTGAGCTTCTCAGAAAAACTCACGTGTAAGGCTATGAAATCTTTTCCACACTTATCCAAACATAACAAAACTACAGAACAGTGAACAGATAACTACTCTAGAAACAGTGCTACTGATATTAGAAAAGGGGTTCAATAATGGTAGTAATAAGAGCATGATAATAAGCACTGGTCCAAAAAATGGAAGAGATTACCCTGCCCAGTTTTGCACTTATCCCAGCTTCCAATTTAATATCTTATCTAGCCTAGAGCAATTGAAGCTATTGCTTACTCAAGAGTTATGCTTGTATAGAATATTTCCCTTTGTCTTGTAGGGGAGACACTCTTTAGTGTTCAAAAATAAAACCTAACACTCAGCAGCTTTCTGGGCCATGAGACCTATCCACTCCCACAACTGGCAGCACATGCTTGCCAGAGGCATATGCTGCTCATTTTTGGAATGATAAAACAGCATATCCCATTCTATCTTCAGCATTTCCCTATGGAGCCCAGTTCTGCCTAACAGAGTTCCTACAGAAGAAGAAAGTTACCCTAGTCTCCATGGAAGAGTATCATCTAAAATGAGTAGTGTGCAGGGGATGTTTCACTGATTTGAAGGCTGTTAGTGCAGTTTATTGTAACAGGAGGCAGATTGTATATCAGCAAATAGAACATAATGAAATGGACCCAGAGCTTAAATTTCAAGTTCATAGCCTGGAAGGAAACTGTAAGAACTGTTTCTTATTGTAGTTCATAAGACGTGATTGAAAAAGTGAGCTGTAAACTGGTAATTCTCTGTGATGCACAGAACTGCTGTATTGGAATGATAAACTGTGAATGGGTCAAATCCCAGCAAAGTCATGCCAGTTTTACTTTGATAGACCAATAGACCTTAGATAGACCTTAGATAGAAATGATCAAGTAATTTGGTCTCAAACCCAAGTCATTCACACCCTACTAGCATTTCACTAATCTTGACAAGCTTTTCTCACGAGTATCTTAAAGCAGGCATGTTCTGACAAGCCTTATTCCACACTGAGGATGTATGGAAACCACATGGAAGCAGTTGGATTTCAGATCATCCTAGTCCCAAAGAAACATACAATGCCTGGCTGCAACTAGCTAACTTCAGATCCCTTAGCCAGTTACTTGTCCTGGTTTGGCTAAAACAGGGC
>NW_009626784.1:0-1889 GCF_000690535.1 Cariama cristata
GGGCAAGGAAAGGGAAAAACCATACAATTAACGTATTTTAGATGGCACGGAGGAGATAGATTTTGTAGGTCTTTCTTTGAAGGTGAAGCAGGAGCTAATCGATGTGAAGAGCTGATGTGGTCTGACTAGAGCCCTTTCCTCTGGAGTGGACTGACAGATTCAAACATGATCTCTGGCCACACGGCAAAGTTTTCCAAAAGTTTGACTCCAGAAGGACTCTGATAACTGTTTAAAGGACAGTTTTGGCTTTGCTGCAGGGGAGTTGGGACTACATGGGCTGTAGATGCCCTGTCCCACTACCTCGTGTGGTGTGCAGGCTGGGGCAAGGGAGCATCTG
Organism: Cariama cristata; assembly: GCF_000690535.1. Taxonomy (NCBI): domain Eukaryota; kingdom Metazoa; phylum Chordata; class Aves; order Cariamiformes; family Cariamidae; genus Cariama; species Cariama cristata. The sequence continues at coordinate 338 of NW_009626784.1, forward strand.
CTCAGCATCCTCCACCTGAGAGCCTTTGATGCCTTTATGGCGAACAGAAATACTTGCTAAGTACTGACACTATGGAGTTAGTAGCAAATTTAAACAAATTGGGATTTCACTCCCATCTCTGCCTGTTCATTTTCATTTCTGAAGACTTGGTGTCGGTGGGCTCTGGGAGGTCCATCGTGTGGGTGATGACACTCCACGAGCAGAGAGGCCAAGGTGATGCAGGAGGATGCCTGGCTGTGGCTCCCAGCAGCATCAGCCCTGGCCAGGGTATTTTGAACAGACGACAGTGGAAAATAGGGAGAGCTCAGGCAGTCACTTCGATGTGGGCACCCAGTTGCATTAATCAGCCGGTGACCCACCTGTGGTGGAGAGCCTGCAGGAGGGAATCATTAACACATCAAAATGGAGTGACCACAGGGATACGTTTGTCTTGCCAGTGTCTTAATCTGGGTTTGGGAAGGCTGGCAGAGCTTGAAGCTGGTACTCCTGGAGATTGCTTCGCTGGCATTGCCATGGCTGCTCTCTAACGGGAAATCTCTGTTTGCGTTGGCATCTGAACAGATGCCAAAGTGTTGTGTAGTTTTAAGACATGGCACTGCCATGTGCTATTTCTCCTGCTGCTGTGCTGTGTTTTATGTAGCACTGCTTGTCAGTGTGACTAGCATTAGAAAGTAACAAAAAGAAATTACTCAGATGCATTAAAAATAGATAGAAAAATCTACTGAAAATAGAAAATTTTCTCCTTCAATTATTAAGGTCTAAGACGAGTTCGCTTGTCAGTGTTTAAACAGCAGCTATGAACCTTTTTGTCCCTAGCACTTATTCCTTCCCTACCTTTTTTGCTTGTGAATTTTGCAGCCCAGATGAATATTCAGTGGTTTTAATAAATGATTTCTTTTTATTTTTGGAGATGAGGCAAGGAGCATCAATGTTGATGCCCCTAGTTGTATTAAAGAGGTTGTAGGTAATTAAGCACTTCCCAGGGTCTGGGCAGTTTGTTGATGTGTTTTTTAATTTTCTGGTGAATGAATGATGTTCTTTGAAGAGAGCTGTCATTGGGGAAATCAGAGATGTAATGAAGCACATGAGTGTTGTCTGCACTGTCATGTTCAGTGCAAGTCCAGCAGTATTATGGCGAAGCTTATGGGCAAAGCTAATTATGCATCTGTCAGATGCACTGACAAATGCTCTGTGCATCCCTGTGTTAAACTTGTGAAAATTTGTGTCAGCTGTTGGGATTTCACGTTGTTTTCACAATTGTTTACCAAGTTGTGAGGCGTAGATGCTTTGTGCACCATCTATAATGTAAAAGACAATCATCCCTAACATGAAAGCAGAGTTGTGACAGGTTGACCCTGGCTGGATGCCAGGTGCCCCCCAAAGCTGCTGTATCACTGCCCTCCTCAGCTGGACAGAGCAGAGAAAATATAACAAAAGGCTCGGGGGTCGAGATGAGGACAGGGAGAGATCATTCACCAATTACCGTCATGGGCAAAACAGACTCAGCTCAGGGAAATTAACTCAATTTATTGCCAATCAAATCAGAGTAGGA
>NW_009626785.1:0-17014 GCF_000690535.1 Cariama cristata
GGGTGGGACAGGGGGTGGGGGCGTGGAAGTCATAGCAGCTCTTAACGATGAAGTTGACAAAGCAGATGGAAGAGGTGGAGGTGGTGGAGGAGGAGGAGTGGGGCTCACAAACACTGGCGCTCTGCCCGTTGCTGGTGACTGAGGACGATTTTCTACCAAGCCAGTAGCAGAACTGAAACATCCAATAACAAGACAAAGTTATTAGAGCTGGAGAGTGGAAAAACAGAGGAATAGATTCACTTCTGCAACTCAAGAATACTGAACGCTGGGCATTAAAGAGCATTATGTAGTACGATGATTTTGAGGTATTCATACCTCGTACACAAGGAAATCTAATTCTCAGTACAGAGTATGCATCAGTCTTCCAACAGACCTTTGCTCAGATTCAGCTATTAACTGAGTTTACACTTGACCACTTCATACCTAACAGAAGGAGGCACAGGTTTCACATCTCCTGCTCCGTGCATTGGAGGTGGCGGTGGTGGCTCATGTGGTCTGACCAACACTCGCTCCTCGGCTCTGTTCAGAAGTTCAGACATCTGGCTATAGGGTAATGCAGAAAGTGAATATGATCCATCCATATGGTCCACATATGCTTGAGATCTGTAGGAAAACAGTGAAAAATGATCCAACGTTAGTGACCTTTAATAAAAGTATTAGAGCCGTCAGCTACTGTTCTACACTTCAGTTTGATTTCTGAATTCAAGTTACAGTCTCTGCACCAAAGTTGCATATTGTACTTCATGGCTTTTTAATAATTTATCCCACTTTCCATGCCATTGCTTCTAGCAGCTCAAGGGTTTAATGATTTTGACAGGTGTATCAGACAATTTCTACAGTATCTGTGTGATCTTAGTGTTTATTAGTCACATTATTTTAAGTTAAGTAAACATAGCAATACAATCAGAAATACACATATACCAGAGTGTATTTATTATGAGACAGACATTATACTCAGTAATCATTGCTGCTCCTCAATCTCTCTATATATGCAACCACATTCTTTTATAACATTCATGAAACATCCATCGATGTCAGAATGGTAGAATTTACAACTGAATAATTTAGCTGAACTTCTGTCAGAGGATCTATATTCCAATATATACAGAGAACTCACTACTTTAGACCTAATATTTTGTAGCTATACAATGGATGTAAGGAGGATAATCTAAATATCTATTATTGAGTAGTAGCAGTAAATAAAGATGATTCAACTTACTTGTTAATGACAACTTTAGACTCACTTCAAGGACCTGATCAGTTAGGAAATGTTAATTACTCAATTAAAGATTTTAAAAAAACTTATTAAATTCAGAGGAAATGTGTTTGCAGAACACTTTTCAACAAGCAAAGCAATACTCTCATTTCCACGTACTGCCACCACTGTAGTATCTAAGCCTATTAAATTCTTTGGGGGTGAAGTTCTTACTCAAAAGCACAGTACTGTTCTGTATCTGAGCAGCATGCTCCACACATGCAGTGCTCCCAAGCACTACAGCATTATTCAGAATTGCATTACTGGTACTGAGATAATCAAGGTTTAGGCCAGGGTCCTGGATATAAAAGGAGTCCTGCAACAAGTGTGTCTAATGTGGAATCTGAGGTACAACGCAACAGAAGGACAGCAGGAAAGCAGATGTTTCTGCGAACAACTCGAGACAGGAGTTTACAAAGATAAGATAGTATAAAGTTGTTCCCCATAAAAACGTTAATCACCATAACTTGAGTTGTACCCTACTGAGTGAAATGCACTGAGACCATTCTTACTTTCTGAATTGAGCTAAGTTTCTACAAGCAGGTTTTTCCATTTTTCAGACAGCAAACACTATTTCCTAGAGCTGTCACAATTACCCACTGTCACTATTAAGTTTGTATGAAGGCCTTACAAAGCTAAACAAAATACTCTCATATGGTGTGCTTTTGGCCAGCGAAGGATAGGGGAAAAATGTAATTATTTTTTGGAGGACAATGAATACTTTCTAATTTAAAAAAACTCAAGCCCCAAATAACATACCCCCAAAACTCCTGATATTAATTGTCAGCCCTCTTTCCTATCAGATGTTTCTTGGCTGGTAAAATGGACTTGGTTTTGCACAAACACCAGAAGCATAAACAGAGCAGGTGTTTACCATGTGAAACGCTGCTTTTAGCCACCAGCAAATACATGCTGTGAAATGAGAATCCAACAGATCAGGTTTTGTAATAGACTATAACCAGAAATGTCAATCAAATCTTGGATTTGCTCAGGAGTAAAGAGAACCTCAGCATTCTCATTTGAGTTCCAAGTGGACGTTTGTTCACATAGATGAACATGCCGTATAGTCCTGGCAGTGTCCGCTTAAGAAAAATCAAGACTGGAATAATAGGGATTTTGTAGGTCAAAACTGGAATGTCGTGACACACCTGGGTGCAAGCTTGCAACAGTGACACTACACCTTCTTCAAGGTGCAGACAGCAACACATCCTCAAGGACACAATGAATTCCAAGGACACACGCTACTCCTAAAAATAACAAGATAATAACTACTCCTGTAAGGACACACTAAGTATTTTAAAACTGAGTTTCGATTGAGCTAAATCCATGATTTCCAGTGCATTTCAAGAATAGTAGCAGCATCTCATCATTTACCATTTCTCAAGCATGTTTGCTATGTAGTATCTGTACTTAATAAAGGATAGAAAAAATAAAAAGGAACCTTGATTCAAAATGTGAAGCTGGGCCATTAGCAACTTCAATATGCTTATGCAAGAGGTTAGCATCATCTTCTGCGAGCTCTGGACCTTGGGCTAACTTCTGCCACTCTCTCCGTCTGTCATGAGGTGCCCTTGGCACTTTTTCTGGTTCATGAGGGCGATCAAGATTTTTCTGCTGTAGGAGAGTTGTGCAAACAAAACTGACAACTAAGACAGTGTTTTTTAATTAGTTGCATTTAAACATGAGCCACAAAGTAATGAAAAACAATTCTAATTCAAGTGCAAGAAAAATTTTCTTTCAGCCAGCCTATGTACGCTATGTAAACCGAAAAGACTTGTAAGAGGCAGAAATTTCAGTCTAGTGGATAATCAGCTGAATAATACAGAGAAAAATAACTGTATCAGTAGCATTTTATTCTAAGTCTGAATTGAAATTATGAATTTGACACTTATATTTACTGTCTCTGAAATATACAGAATAATGGTGAAACAAAAGAGTAGCATTACCTCTGCAAAAGTATTTAAGAAAATATAAACAAGGTGCTCTATTTCTACTAATTTCTTTCTAGTTTAGAGTAAATGTATCTATCAGAATGTCATTCACACTTTTTCACCGGTAAGATTGTCAGAATTTTGTATTATAAAATGGTGTTCCAGTGAAATTCTTTATTCTTGCTGTATTCCTCCTTTTTTCTCCTTTTTGAGTCATTGCCAGAAGACTTACAAGTTTTGGCAAACCTGCTTTTAGTTACATTAAGACAAGATGAAAGCTCTAGGCCCTTCTATATTATTATACTGTTATTATGAAATATTTATTTGTTAAAGTTGATGGAACTGAATGAATACAAGTAGTTTTAGTTGAATGAAGATGACTCTGTAAAGTTTGGATTGTTATTAACTGCATAATGAAAAATGTACCATATCTGCAAGTCAGCCCTTTCCACAAAAAAACCAACCAGAAGCTATGTAAAGCTAACATACATACCTTCTGCTTCCTCTTTTCTTTTCTTTTGTCCTCGGTGTCCTGCAGCATTTTTTCCTTCCACAGGTCAAAGAAGTACGAAGGATTGGTATAAAACTTCAAACCCTCTTTTCCATCATCCCTGAAATACAGTGACGCAAACAGGGCATACTATTTATTTGACAACACATGAATCCAGACAGTAAGGCAAAGGAAAGGCATATTATGGAATACCTAGTTATCTCAAACCCTGAAATAATTTTACTGAAGAACATAAAAAAGATGAACATTGACCTCCTGTGCCATCATTCTTTACCATCTTTCCTTGTATTCAAGGTCCTGATTTTAGACAAGTAACTTTAACACAAGCCGTAGATAAAAAAGGGCATCATAAATCAAAGAACTCTCGTTCCAGTAACTCAAATCTTGCTCTTAAAATAATGAGCAAATTCATGTGGCTGCTCATGTCCAACTACTGATTCAAATTGACTGTGGGACAGCAAACAGCATTCACTTCCATTGAAGAACCTTCTTTCTACATACTTAATTCCTTATTTTCTTCACTTCACATCCAAGAGCATTACACAGTTTAATAAATATAGATAATAAAAAAGGCTTTCTCTTATCATTGTTACACTGGGGTAAAATTTGAGTAAAGCAGAGTAAAGTTTTAATGCTTATAATGTCTTTTGCTGCCGGTATTCCTCCACCAGCTTCACAGTTTTCTAGGTGGGCTCATTAGATATTCAAGTGCTACTCAACATGAGCAAGGTGCCTGGATATAGCATCTCTATTACATATGATAAGCTAGAAATTAGTTTTGATTAATTTTATTTTACTAACCTGTAAGGGGTGAGAATGTTCAGTGGAGGTGGCTGTTCACAAACGTCATAAGTTTCTTGCAAAGGAATAGGCAGAGTTTTGCGGTCAAACAGCTGTTGATCTTGAATTGTGGAACTCCGGAAAGCTTTCCTCATTGTAATGTCCTGCAGTGATACTGAAAGGGGATAATGCCATTTAAAAAAACTACCAAAGATAGTTTATTTGGATTAATCTGGAATTGCTTAATGCTGATTAGAATATAAATATAAAGCACTACTACTATCATCTTACACATTTTACAACAAATATAAATTCATCTAGCACTACTGCCACGGCAAGATACTGTCAGATCATGTGAAAACCATGGTTGTAATCTTCTAGCACATTATCCTCTATTTAGCTTCACAGGAAATTTTTGCTTACCCGGATAGACATCAGAACTCTGTCTCTCCAAAGTAGTTCAACAAATTGCATACTGTAGCTATGAAATATCATTTCATAGTTCAGAAGTACCTAGTAACATTTAACAACTCCATTTCACCATCCTTTTGGTACTAAAAAAGTACTCTCTTATCCTGAGGTATACATGTTACCTTTACACTGTCAGCAAGCCAAACTTTGCATTCCTTGCATATAGGCACCAGTTCCACTGAAGGCCCGCTGAGATGCCAACCCAGCAAATCCCTTAAGCTTATGCCACTGACACCAGTGAGCTCTAATGGGAGGCAGTACTATGTTCTAACACATGAAACTAGTCAAATGTCGTTTTTTAATCAGACTGTTTAAGCAAGATGAGACTTCTCTGTTTAATTCAGGTGCGACACCTTGAGTTTTTAAGTGCAGTAGTTAGGAATAATCAATTATCTTTATGTAAGATTCAAAGGAAAACAACGCTAGGTGAATGCAATAGATTAAACAGTGATTTGAAACATATTGATTTACAGCTGTTAAAGCCTATCTTTTTCTATTTCACAATCATTAAAATGTAGAAAAAGATTAATGGAAAAGTGACAACTGATGAAACTTGCACTTTTAATTCTGGAAACAGTGTACCTGTTCAGTCTCATATTTCTCTCCCTCCCTGATCTTCAGTTACTACATCTGTGAAGTCCAGGTGTGTCTCAAGACTAACTTTGCAGCCAGCATGAGGCCTCCACTAGATAAAGCAGCAGCCATTTTCATTGGCTTGGGCTTTTTTTTCCTTCTTTTAAAATCACAAACAATACTGAAAACAGTTTTAAGACATACTAGGCAAAGGCAGCATTTTCAGCACATGCATTTTATCTATAAATATGTTTATTTTATACAAACAGGTTGATAGTAGTGCCCCTTTACGCAAGATGAGAGGATACCTCCCCCCCTCCCCGAGCCTTCGGTGACAATTTTTTAACACAGTGTATCTGTTTAAGCTGAAAGCTGCATTTTACTCTGGTTCTTGTATCATATACAAGTGTACACATATGTACATACGCTCACATGCACAGAGCTGGATTTCTGTTGTGTGATCACAAAGTGGCAGAAGGCAGGATTTTTTCCAGAGGGCTTGGAATTCCTGCAATGTTCTATCTTCTTACCTAAGCGTATTGGCAGCATCCTTTGTGAGGCTAAAGATGGGATTAATTTGATTTTCAGTTTGGCTTTTGAAGTTTATTGCTATTGGCAAGGTGGTGCGTTCCTGGAGAAGTTTCCTTCTTTTAACCCTTAGGTTCTACTCATTACAGTGTCTTTTATTCTTTTTAATACTTCTAATTAGCTGCTCAGAAGGCTTTTTAAGTGTGTGAGAGAAGTATTATAATGTATGAACGTCAGCTAGGAGCCTCAATTTCTGCAGGTATTTTTGTACTCATAAATAACCAGATATATTTTGTACCTGTCATGAAGTACAGGTTGTTATTTGCTGGCACAAGTTCACAATTAGAAGAACTGGAGTTTACCTCATCTAAAAACCCAGTCTTACATTCTTTTGTATTTCAGCTGTTTTTCCTTTGGGTTGTCCGTTTTACAAATCTCACCAAATGTACTTGTTCAGAGTTGCTTGGTGATCCTGCAAGTCTTTAAACTGTCTGTCACTTATTGGAGATTATGCCAACAAAAATAAAAGTCAGTATACTTCTCTTTGAAGCTGTGTACATTCTGAAGGCAACGAAGTAAATTAATTTATTCCAATAAATAAATAAAGACAGTTCTTTGTTTTAATAGTAAAATGCTCATGGAGTATGTGACACCGTATTATTGAGACGTATATTGTTCTACAAACTCTTTATTAGCATTCCTTAATCTCTTCAGTGAGCACATACAGCCCGTCTAATTCATAATCTCCATTTTCTTCTTAAATCTTCACTTTCTGTAAACACGTACAAGGGGATAACACACCTGAGGATAATCAATCCCCAACAACAAGCATAGATTACTTTCTCTCTAAAACTAAGCTACATAGCAAAGGTCTTCACAGAAAACATACCCTGTTGAATTTCAAAGAGCTAACAGCATCTCCTGTGCTGATATCCAACAACTGGCACTCACTGAAAAGCATGCCGTTGTTCAAAACAACTGACTACGTTAGGGCAACGTTTCTAAGGAAGTGAAAGGATGTGGCGCACAAAATACTGAGAATCATGACACTGATGTAACTCGCCTACACACAGGGGTCAGGTAAATCCCATGTTGCAAGCACAGTGTAAGCCTGGGCCATGCAGGTTTTGGCTCACAAAGCCATTTGTTTCGCTTGCCAGCTGGCTAAGAAACAGAAGCCCTGTGTGGCTTCCCACCTCAGGGGGGAGAAGAGGTGAAAACCTGGCTGGTCATCCAGCCACTTAGCTTTGGCTGGTTGGCAAACTGGCACAGCAAGAGGGCACATCAAACAAATTGGCTGTATGAATTCAGTGGTGAGAAGAGATGAGATGCTGAAGGAGGAGTTGGAAATGCTGCAGGCCTTTGACTTGGTGCTCATAAACTTAGGCTTCCAGTTGCCTAATTCCTAACTAGCACCAGAACCTTCATATAGGCCAAGATCCTAAATTTCATATGGATACACTTTCCTGAAAGTCCATCTGCGACTCCACTTGTGTTTACTGCAGTGAACAAAAAAATGGGGTCTTAAATAATTTCCTTAAATGTCAAGATGTTCAGAAGTTAAACATTTATTCAACGATCTGAACAAATGCCATTTTATCTTTACTACGTCTGCTGTTTGGAGTCTACGAAAAGACCTATTATATCAGTCAGTCTATCTGTCTGTACACAACAATATTTTCCACATAATTAAAAATTATCTCTGTCAGAAAGCTAAAACTACCAACCTTTTGTACATTTGGTTTTGAAAAAGAGGTGCCAGACCATTTTTATTTGTAATCAACAATGAACTGGGGGGAAAAAAATAGGTATTTAAGTTGCACTCTAATAAGATACAATAACTGGGTTTCTTTTGGGCTGAACTACAAACTAAATAAAAGACACATCAGTAATATATATACATAATAACATTTTACCTCCTGTTAAGCCTCTCATTAAACTGCAATCCCCAATTTGTAGTAAAAGTCAGGTAGGGAGCACGTCAGTGTACTGACAGAAAGTAGCTACTTTTACATTTCAAAGACATTATATATTACATTTTATTTTACCTTACCAGAGGAAAAAAACCTGTTACTAGATTTTTTTGTATTCTTTTAAACTCACTCCAATGTACAATTTATGATGAGGTTCTAGGCCAAAAAATACCATGTTAAATAACATATATTCCTTTTAAAAGCTTGCTCTCTCAACACTTTCTGCAGAACTCCATCCCGACACCTTTTATGACCATGAACTCTTGAATGCCACAGCTATGACTCCTTGCAGAACTGAATGACTATGGGAAATTACAGACTAATCAACCGACTCAGTTGCCCACAATTGTCTTTCTCTGTTCAAATTCTTACCCAGTGATTTGAAAAATGCAGGGAAGAAAGAATGACAATATCGAATGAATAACTTAGTGATAAGATTCCAATTAAAGGTAATTAATTGAGGGGGTTTTGAAAATTCTCTTCAGATGAAGATTTGTGCTATTCAGTTCCTAAAGACACTGCAATCTTGAAGTTTGATTTCTACTTTATATATTTTATTTTTTTAATGATTATCCACTTCAACAATGTCTAGGATTGCACATATATTAGGCTTCTCTGCCATCAGAATACTTCTGACTGGTCACTGCAGGTTTAATAGTTGCTAAGCAGAGAGACTACTTCTGCAGAACAGAAACAATTCTCCTTTGGGCTCGCCCCAACACAAGAAATTCAAATTTTCTGAAATACTGATTAAAAAAAAAAATCCAAAACAGCTCAAGCACTCTTTGGATAGAGCATGTATGTAGCTTAACTACTACAGGTAAAGAAAGGGAAGATGTAAATGTTAGAGCAATCATTTTAAGAGGACTCAGAAGCTGCTTCAAATGCAGCGTGTAGAGCCGGGGGGTGCAGGCAGCCCCAGCAGCCCCAGAGGGAAGATGTGAATCACCCAGTGGCATCACGCAGTCGGTCAGAGGGTCAGTCTCAAGAAAACCCCCACGTTATTTAGCAAATGACATTTTGTCCAGATCCCTCTTTTTATATACAAGACACAAATTATGCAATATCATGGCTTTACAACTGAACTATTAAGCCTTGGACACATTAATTTAAAACCAATTTGCTTACTAAATAAACCATAAATTGAATCGAGGGCTAAGAAAATTGGAGAAAAAGCATGGAAAAGGGTTGGAGCTCAGCCCATCTGCATAGATCTCCGAAAGGGAGACGCACTCAAATCCAACTTTCATTAAGTGGAGATGTGCCAGGAAAAGTGACCTGCTATATAATTTAATTTAACAGTCGTCTTCTTTATTTGACTTCGAGTGTAAAAAGCCTTATGACTGAATTGACAATAGTGTTATTCTCCACATTAACATATTAGACATGGAGGTCATGACCCAATTTTCATGACTCCCTGTTCTTAACTTTGATTACATTTATACTAAACTCACCAAATTCCTCTTCAGAGGCTAGAGACAGTAAGTGAGCTGCCCCTTAAAATGGGATTTTCTACCCTTTCCTTCTAAGTCTCACAATGGGCTGAGTATCCCGATTTGAAAGCTGACAGTGTCTCCCGTTTTCAGAAGTATACAGACCACAATTAGCTGTGAAGCTTTTCAGGCTTCTCCCCACCAGATGCCACCTTTTTTGCCTATAGCAAAACGTCAAATCTCTCTTTAGTGTTAATCCAGCAAAATTTCTGAACTACTATCCTTTTTATGATAGGGCCATATTTCTAGAATGTTTAGAAAAAAACCAAGCACATGTATTCAAAGCCAGAAACCTACTGAAATACAATTCACAACACTGATTCCTTTCCCGAAGTATGCCAGGCTGCCCACCCATAGCACTTCTGCCATTATGTTTTTTAAGTTTTGTCACAGTTGTAACAGATATGCTGTAGAAATCGAGAATTTGATACACTGTCTTTGAGATGAAAATCCTCTCCAGTTTGAGATTTCAATAGCATTAGACAGTTCATATTTATTTCTGAGTGATACACAACTGTTTTCTAATACTTCATTACACTGTACATCAGAGCTGTACTGTGTATCAGCATTTCAAGAAAGAACAACATAAAGGCTGAAACAAGTATTCTTTTAAAAACTGTCAGACTTCTCCAGATATGAAATTATTTACTTGCAGTAGTACTCCAAGCATAATGGCACAAATAAATTCACAAAAATGTGGTAAATTAACAAAAATCTATTATTATACTTATAAAATTTGCATATATATATGTACACATATGGAGAGAGTTAGTAATGGTATTTATAAAGTAAATACTGAAATTAAAAATGGTTGCGAAGAAACTATACTCTTAGGGTTTATTTTCTGACCTATGAGGATATCTTATACTGCAGGGCTACTGAAACTGTCCTTAGTTCACCTCCATAGCAAGAATGTGTTTTCCTAGTCCTAAAAAGACCCCAGATAAAATAACTCTCGAATACATATAGGCTAGTTTCCCATACAATTGAAATAAAGTTCAGTTTACTGAAGGAAAGCAGACGATTTCTTTTTGTCTGTATTCAAGTTTAGTATCTCTTCTGAGGAGAAAAAAAAAGTGTATGTAAAAAGAATGAAGTATGTAAAAAAAATGATTACAATATGAAATTAATAATTCTGAGAAATCAAGAATTTGAAAACAGTGTAGTAATTCAAACCAAACCAAGTTCATAGAAATTCTTCTATGACAGAAAGTTAGGTTTCTTCAGAGTGCAATCCTAACCTTGGTTTTATTCTTTCACAGACATATTGTAATAATTCAAAATGAGAAAACACACAAAGTACTCAAAAAATTCAGAGGTTTTTATTACTTTGACTCTATCAGAAACATGCCATCAAGTATCTGCACCTTGTTCAATGAATCTGACTTGGGCTGCTTTTGTTCATGCCACTTAGCTTTAAACAAATCTTAATTTCTTCCTCTTGTGTAATAGCATGGGCCGAAAGGAACACATTAAATCTTCTTTAACTGCCTGCTGGCAAAGAACTAGCAAATGAGACTTACCTTACAAGTATAGCCTGTTTTACACATGCTGTTAGCTGAGCAGAAGTACTGAAATTCTCAGAATTAATAATTCTGAGATAGAGGGTTAAGGAAGGCAAATCCCAATGTTTTCCCCACACCTTCATGCGTTAATGTCCTCCAGCTATTTTAGCCCAGGTGAGGACTAAAACAAAACTGTTTATGATGAATTTCCAAATTTCAAGCCCAAAACAGGATACTGAAGGAGAAACAGTTTCCTAATTTTTAATGAAATATAATATTGAATTTCCTCTCATCTCCTTTGTTCTCATCTGGTGACTCATTCTAGGCAGATGTTTGTGAATAAGGAACACTGGGTATGGCTCAAGGACTGGATATTCCCAGATTAATAAAAACAGTCATTTAATAGTTCCTGACACTGATGACTGCATGTGTTCCTCTGAAGTACTAGCAGTCACTGCTACTCTATGGTGTGAGAGACAAATCCAGGGTATTGGATTCGAGTCACCCTTAGCCACTCTGGACTTGATCAAGTAGACCTCTCTTCAGCCCCATTTTCTTCAATTGCGGTGTCTGTCCCTTTCTTTAGCTACACAGTTTAGCAAATGCTACAGTATACACAATACTGTGAAAAGTTATTGATCTGGTGCATTTGGGACTACATACTATTTAAACATATTTCTAGCACAATTTTCTAGTACAATTTTCCATCTTGCTATCCTGTAACATCCTTAGATGCTTTAACTCAACAACTTAAAACGATCTCTCCATTTTCCTGAAATCTGAATGGTTGCCATACTAGATACACCATATCAACATATATCCCACTGTGATTTAAACCAAAAACTAGGCTGTCAAGGGTAAATGCAGAAATGACATTAACACTCTCGAGTGTTACAGCTCTTACAAGATTACAATTGCTGACAATTTGTTACTGTACACAGAAAGGATTTTTGTCATTATCCAATCATAGTAAACATAGTATTTTATTGGAAAAAGAGGTGTATGTATACGATTTATGCTCAGTTGTCAAGAGACTCGGAAAATCCCATTAATATAAGAATTCCCCTAGGCAAGTCACGATTTCCTGGAAAATCTGCTACTAGCTGGGAACAGCCATCTTTCAAAACCTGCTCTAAAATTAAAGTTACACAAAATACAGAATCAAAACTTCCTTAGCTTTATTTTGCTGTTAATGAAATTTCAACATCAGTAACTAAAGACAGTCTGAAGACCATGCTCCTGGTTTGACATTTCAGTTGTGTGTCATTCAGGAAAAATATTCTACCTAGCCATTCAGAACTGAAACAGCTTTCTATATATTAAAATTGGATCCCACAAGCAATCTGAAGTTATTTTTCACAATAGGATGTCGTTCCACTTTCTAGGTCTTAGCCAGATAGTCTAGAAGACCTTAAAACCATTTGAGGTAACAAAACCTTTCATGTAACCAACAGAGATGCCGGAAGGCAAAAAGGCTTCATGGCATTTAAATATTAGCTGGTCAATGTTCCTGTAGTCATCACAAAGCCTATGCATCATTTAAATCCCATACAAATTCTATCTTATAGGCATGAGCCCTACCCGATTGACTTTTGGAAGTACTTGTTTTCTCAGTGCTAACCAGTATTTATAGTACTTAAAGCTATTTAGGAAGAATCCAAGGGTATATATAGCATCAATAAATGGAGCTATACAACTCTATACAGAAAGTAAGACGGTAACAAGTTAAATGCAAAAATCCTACTTGGACAAACGATTACATCCCATGGGAATTAGTAGAATGATTTAAAAAAAAAAAAACAGAGTAAAGACTTATCTCCAAGCATTTACATAATATTATATATTATTAACACTAATACATAACACTACTGAAGTGACACATACTCCTGTAGCAGTTTTTATGCAAATTCATTGGTAACAGCACTGTTCAGTAACCATGAAAATACTGAGCTCAGAAAGCTGCTCAAGGCTATAAAAGAAACCTGTAGCAGAAATAGAAATGGACCTCCTTCTCATGATGCTTTGCTCTATGTTCTTATAAATACAATTTAAGCTATTATTATTTCCATTTCACCTATCAGTGGTGTCTGGGTGACAAAAAGCATAATCTTAAATGCAAGGAGTTAACTTACATTCCTCTTCCTTTGGATCGAGTTGCGTAACACTGACAGACAAACGATCTACACGTTCCTGTAGAGAGTTGACTCTAAATGAAAAACTGTGTGCTTCATTGAAAAGTTCACCAAATATATCTTCAGCATATTTACCTAAAGTATGAAAAAAAAAAATAAATTCAAGCATACCACAAGACAGCCAAATCAGTTTGCCTTGAAAAAGATTTTTAACTATTTTAAGTAAGTAAATCTAAGATTCATAAGTATCACTTGTAACAACTTGTACTTACTGAGCCCATTAAGAATGCTTCAGAAAAGTAAATAAAAGTTAAACATTTAATTTGTAATTTATTTCTTAGAAATCATATTATTTAATACATTACAGAACAGATATTCAGCTGGTATTAATTGATTTAGCTATGCTGATACGCAAGGAACTACACTGATTAGTTTCTTGGATATGTATAAAAGGATGACTTCCAGCATCTGAAGTTGCTCCTGTATGAGGAATAACTTATCTTTCCAAGTGAAAGTTATCTAGGTTAATTAGAACCAGACTATCAAAAAATACAGACTAAAATAATAAATCCTACTTTAAAGGATCAAAATTCTAGTAACTGATGAATTTATACTGAAGTAAGAGAAGAATCTCCTTTGTTCACGTCAATGGACATCACACATTTAGCCCAAAAGAGCAGGCAATTCCAGTGTCATGAAAAAAGGATCAGTAACAAGTTTCTCTTCTACAGACAGAGTGCTCCATGCAGTGCTTCTAATGCCCCCTGGACTCAACTTGAGTAGTCCGCCAATGCCACTGGAAAACAACCCACCAGGCTGCCTAGCAAAATTTGTAGCCACATTTCTGAAATACCACGTGATAGCTTTTAAAACATTCCACCATACTGTGTATATGTAATTTGTGTACTATTTGTACGCTTACATTGGTTTTGGAAGTACAAGTGTCACAAACTTCTAACTACCTGTTCTGCACACAAGTTCTGACAGGTACAATAAGAAAGGACAGTTATGAAACTTTTGCCTTTGCTGAACAATGCATATGGTAGTATACATAAAAATGAGGGCATTTTAAAATAAACACATTAAAAGGACAAAAATTAAATCCCTACAGGTACTACGGAAACTACTTAAAGATACTGTGTTGTAAGCACAAAGCCAGCGTGTACCATTTATTAAGACTTTGGTAATAGCAAGAGAAAACCAGCATGACTATAAACGACAAAATATAAAAGGGGTTATCAGAAGAAATGTACAGATGAAGAAAATAAAAAGGATCATAAATTCTGGCATATTAAACATAAAACCCAAAAACTAGCCTGAGGAACAACTAGCAAACTAGTAATAAATACTCCTTCAAAGACATGAGGAGCAAGAAAGCCTGCCAGGGAGTCTGTAGAGCCAACCAGTAATGAAGGTATAAAGCCGTACTCGGAGAAGGCAAGACCTCTGCGGACCAGCTAATTTAACACTTCCCACTGGCATTCAGTGAAAGGAACTGGGGAGACCCTCAGGCCAGAACTCTTTGTGGGAGGCTCAAAGAAACTGAAGGGACTATATAAAAATTACAAAACTAAATCAACAAAATGACCTGTAAAATATCAGTAACAATTTGTAAATCTCCTTAATACACACTGAAAGGTGGCAAGCGCAACAGTAAGGTTCAAAAATTTTTTTCTGGAACATCTTGAAAGCTACAGGGCTGTGAGCCTGACATCCAGACAAATTAGTATAAATCATTATGAAGAACTGAATTAGCAGACACCTGGATGACTTCTTAGAGAAGAGACAACACAGCGTTTGTAAAGTGAAATCTCTGAAGGGTTTATAAGTACACGGATGGGGAGCTGTGACTGAGTTAGATTTCCAAGAGAGTTTTGAAAGTCCTTAATCAAAGCTTTTCAGGAAAACTTAACAGACGGGGCACAAAAAACAAATGACATGGCACAGATAAATAATTCCTCAGAAGGTACAAAACAGAGGATAAAGTTAAATCAAAGGTCTTCACGGTTAAGAAAGGTGAGTTTTCATAGGTTTCTGTACTGGGACCTATGCTATTCAAGATATCTGTAAATGACATGAAAAAAATAAGATTAAAGCTTGCCAAGATACTAAGTCATGGAAAAGAAACACTGAGCATTAGTAAATACACAGAAACCCCAGCTGGTTGAAGAAGCTTCCATGCTGGAAAGAGCTGGAGGCTGGGAGATTAGCAGGAGCACTGTACGTGCTTGCCTTGCTCTCTGCTATTACCCACAGCGAGAAGCAGATCAAAGGTGCAGCCGTTCTCAGAACCTTTCAGTACCAGTCCACAGTAAAATAGAAATGGAAAGTTAGTAGAGTCTACCTAGCTGGTAACTCACCTAACATAAGACTTTCTAATTTATATCTTGAAAATCTGAAAAGTTTATGTTCTTTAACCTGTATCTGAAGCAAGAGAAATTACTTAAACACGTGATCCACTAACAGCAAGATTACTAAACTTTTAATATACATTTACTACAAATATATTTCATATAATATATTCAGATATATTATTCATTATAATTAGACAACTCACATAATATTCAGAGACATGCAAATTAAAATTAAGTGCAAAAATTCATGTATAGAATAAAAAGTAAATTGCAAGGCTCTCAAATCTAGTAATTTCCCTTTTATAGGTGAATTTTAAGGCTACAGGCTGTTTTATCTGTATCACTTCATCAGGCATACAATTCATCTACTTCATTAATGAGCTCCAGTTGCAAATAATGTGTCTCAATAATGTTTTCATTATGTTGCATACAGCCACAAACATATTGCAAGGAGTAATTTGCCTATGCTTATGAACACTAATCCTCAAATGGGAAATACATTAAAAACAACCTATCATGTTTGAAGTGGTATGCCAACCATAACGTCTCTACCTACGTGCCTGTTGGCAGTCTCTCTATTTAGCCTGAAGTATATTTAGCTAAATGCTTTTTCAAGCAAAGCAAAATGTTTGCTTTTAGTGAAATGTACAACTTCTGTTCAAAAGAATACTACATGTGAATGTATGTATGTCCACAACATTTATAATCCAGTATTTGTTTACGTTGCCATCTCTGTGTATATTCTGTATGAATATACCTTCCATTTTGAATGGATTACAAAAGATTTGATTACAGGTGATAACAATGAACTAAGTGTCACAAACTCAAATAAGTAAAAAAAGTATGAGGAAAAAAAATACATTAGTAAACAAAGCTGATCTCATTCCACTTAATTTATGGGTAATATGTTAGAAGAGTAAGAAATCAAAATTAATTCCATTATATAGAATGAATACTCGAAAGCATTATTAACACTTCAGAAAATTTACATCATTATGGGACTGCCTTGTGAAAAACCTCTACACTTGTTTCATGCAGTACAATAAAGAGAATGACTGTTGACTATGACAACTAAAATAATAACAAAGCCTTAGGATCTTGGTCATAGCTGGATACGTAACACCAGATTAGAAAGATCAGTGATCTTGTTTGCCTATTAAATTAAATGACAATATAGACATCTGCAAATAAAGTATTTCAACATCTGTGAAAAGCTTGTTTACTGTATTTCCAAAACTTGTTTAATTGACCAGAAATAAACCACACTCTGTCATTTTCAAACAGCAGGTCATCTTCCCTCCAATATTACCAGCTGTTCTTCTCAGTCCATCATACTGGCATTTATTTTTATTAACAGGGCAGAAGTTTTTTTTCATTTAAGTAAGAGCACACATTGTTATTTATTTTTAATTAGGGAACGTATTATTCACTTTATTCTTCTTTTCAAACCTCTCTTGTCTCAAAGGGCTCTATTCACAATTAACCTCCAGTAAGGAAGGGACGCAGGA
>NW_009626785.1:17045-19159 GCF_000690535.1 Cariama cristata
TCTGGTGTCAGTCGATCTCCTTTTTTGCGACATTCAAATAAAACGTCTTGGAAGCGACGTGCTGTCCTTCCTCCCCCCAAGAACGGCTGTGTGTTTTGACAGGGGTTTTTGAACAGTTATTTTCCTGACATTTAAAACAGACTTATGAGCTGACCAGTAGCTACTAGCTGAAAATACAATAAAAATAATACCGCTCACTGCCTTCCTCATTTTTTTTAAAATTAAACCCACCAAAACATGTATCATCCATTCCTATTCATTACCATGGCAGTAAGTGTACAATGGCTTATAAAATCTGAAAAAACAGCTGATCAGTTTTACAGTTCTCCTCTTTCACCATTTGTTTCTCTTGGTTTGTTTTATCTCCTAATTTTCCCCCATAATTTCTTAAACATTGGCTTCTGTGCACAAATGAATAATTTCTAAGGAATACTACTCTAAAATAAATTTTATTTTTGTCTTGTTCTGGGGGACTGGGTGTGTATCAGATGAACTGAAGTCATCTGCAATCACCACATAAAGGTTCTGAACCTTATTTCAGGCTAATTAAACAAAGTGTGACAAAGAGATTTTTGCCCAGTACATTTTCTAAAAAATAAAAGCATAGAACAAAAGCAGCTGTAAAACCTGTCTCATGTCCTACTGCAGAATCCCCTCCCAATATACTTATACCATGCAAAATGACATTATTCATGAATAGTTCCTTTCTACACAATATAGTGTATATATTAGAAAATATTCTTTCAGGACAATTACTTACCACATAAACCACTAACAACATATAACCACGGTCCCTTTATACACAAACCAGGAAAGTTCTTCTAAGTCTATTAATACGTTTTTACCTCCTCCGTTAGTTGACACATAATTTAACATATCCATTGCCTGTTGATTCAGCTTCAGATCTTCACTACACTAGTTTAATTGAAAGTTTGCGCAAAAATCAAGGTACATCTGAGTTTCCGTTGAAACCCTCAGCTCGTTTCTCATCAGGATCATTTCAATCTCACAGCTCAGTGGCTCGGAGATGGACTAAAAGCTGGGAGACTGAACTGTCTCCCAGGCTTGGAGACAAGAACCTTGGTAGATCCTTGAGAACTTTAGCGGCTATGGCTCAGTGAGCTCTGACAAATGATGTACTAAATATAGTTCAGTGATGCTAATCTGGAACCTACCATTATGAAGGTGTAAGGGCAGTCCACAAGGACTGGACTTAAGGATTACAACAGGAATAGCAATTACAACTTGGTTCCTTTAGCCAGCAAAACTGAACCAGGCACTTATCAGACAACCTGACCAGGGTACCAAAAGTATCAAATAAACTCTGTCAAAGGCCATCTCTGGAGCAGGTCTGATGCTTCTTGTTGACCTCCAAGAAGAAAAATTCAGCTTTCAAAAATCTTCAGTCATGCAGGTCTGAGACACCATTCCTTATCTCCCACTGCGGACACCATCAAGTACGCCAGCTGAGATTATCCACTGGGTATTCAGAAATCTGTGAAAGAGACTGCTGAGAGCTGAACCTGATGTTGAAGGCACCAGTCCTAAAGATCATTTCACAGGGAAGTCTTGCTCTCCCTTTCCTTTTAAAAGATCACCTGAATTGACTGGTCTGTGTAGGTAAGGAATTAACGACAGGTAGGACTTTTTTCTGCTAACATGTAGCTGTTTTCAATGAGAAATTACTGACCATTTGCTCATCCCCTCATTATAATTTGTGGCAGACAGGAAACAGCATCACATTGCCAATACTGGTGAGACAACATCAAGAAATTGGACAGAAGTTTTGAGGGGATGGGGGTCTCTGAAAAGCTGAGTAAGTCTTCAGTTTTCAAGTCCATCAGTTCCCTTACCCCATGTGCATAAGAACAATCATAGTAATAACGAAGAAAGAGGAGTGACTAATGAAGAAAATTCACAGAGAACACTGAAAATGCTTGTCAGCACAGTGAGAAGGAGGATTCCCAGGACAGGACCTGATGCAGGGATTCTGCTGGTTCTGGAATACTGACTGAAGCTCCAGCTGCAGATCTGCAGAGACCTACCTCCAACCATGCAACATGCAGGGGCCTCACCATGTGCTGAAGATGTTGTCCAGACAGGATGAAGGGAAA
>NW_009626785.1:19190-35955 GCF_000690535.1 Cariama cristata
CGGTCTTTGAGATGAAGAGGCCTGGTTCTAAAGATTAGCTGCAGTCCAGATACCTTGTTGCTAAGTATTCCTAGAGAAACATTTCCCACTTACTGAATGTTAACATCTTAAGCCACAGCAAACTGAAGGTTCTCCTGAGGTAAGAAAATGTCTCTCATAAGATAAGCAGTGTTTAAAACCCTCTAGGGGATGGCATGGAAAGCAAAAAATAAGGAAGAAAAGTTAAAAGCATCTGAGAGGGGGAAAAAAAGGGGGAGAAAATAATATGCTCGAAAGTCAGGGTTTCACTCCTGAAAACTAACAAATAAGGGGTGAGGAAAAGAAGTAATTAACTAGGAGAACATGGTAAAAACAGGAAATGGTACAAAGAAAAGACAGAAAGAGGGGAAAGGCTACTGAAGGTTCAATGTTAATTGAAAATTGTTTTCAGTAACATAAAAGGCATTCCAGCTTAGCAGACAGAGTTATGCAGCATTCTTTTCTCTATATGGAGGTAGAAGAAAAAAAAAGGGAAATGACACCTTGCTATGATTGAATAAAAGCTCTGGTCTGAATGCCTGCAATATAAATATTCACTAAAGGAACATACTCAAAAGGAGAAATGTTCCCTTCCCCAGATGGAGGTGTCAGAGACCAGGGCCAAGAACAAACCCCATCAGTTAGGTTTGTTATGTAGTACTGAGATTTTGTGTACAGGGAACAGCTGAATAAAAGGAAAAACAAGACTGGTCAATAGCTGTGAACAAAATTAAGAGGTTACATGCATACAACAGAACTATTTATTCATCTTCTAACAATGGCACAGCTGCACAGTGCTATCAGTTGTGTTTCACATACGCTGGAATGCTATAGCCTGACATACACCAACATAGATCAACTCAGGCAGTACTGGAGAACTAATGTATCTGCAGTATTGCTGAAAAAAAACCCAGGTAAGCCCTTCTCCAAAGCAGACACAGTGAGAAAGCAAGAAATACAGGGAAGAATGGCTAGGAAGCTAGAACAGCTGTTGCTGTTGTCCAGAGAGTTTCTGTTGCCACAGTGCTAAGAAAAGTTGTCAGAAGACAGATCCTTTAATGAAGTTAGAGAAGACTGGGAATAGATGGGGGGGTGGAAATTACTTACTGGCAATTTTGTATGTTCTATCAAGACAGACTGAAGTGTTTTCATGCTCCAGGGAGAAAGGCAAGGACTATCACTCAAAGCAGAAAGAAGTATTTTGTCCTTTCATCTCTACTTCTTTTAAAGGTCAAAAAATTTCTCAAACTGAACAATTAACAGCAACACATCAAATAAACTATGAAAGGATTGAGAATTTGAATGGAGACACATAGCACATATTGCTCACATACTGATGTAATTATTTTATATTAAAACACAGGAAAGCAGAATTCCTGTCATTTAATAGGCATTGTTTCTGCATGCATGTCCTACTTACACATAGTATCCAAGATCATAGAAACACAGTCTTGTTCATGTTTAAAAGACCTCCAGAAGTCATCTAGTCCAACACCCTGCTCAAAGTAGACCTAACTAGATCCAGTTGCTTGACTAATCCAGTTATTAGCATCTCCAAGAACTGAGATTTAATGACATACATGACAAACTCTACACTTAGCTTTTCTAAATAATGTTTCATTTGTATAATTTATCATGTAACAAATTTATTTGTATTTATCAAATGTACACATTTATCATGTATCAAATGTATCATTTAAAGTACTAGAGGCTCTAATTCCATCACAGTGCATTTTGTCCATATCATATCAGAAGAGAGGTTAAAAATGGTTGGCCTTGGGAGGCATAATGGCACAAGATTAAGCCTCTATTTGGGGGCCAGTAACTGAAAAAATCTTAAGAGGCAGAAATGACTAAGTGCTAATCAGGACAAAGACCATTCCTTTAAATTTGTGTAACTTTACCATCAAAAGCAAAAGCAGCTTTAGTTTAAAGGAAACGAAACCCTACCAGAACACTCAGTTTCCGCTCAGAGAGCAAAGCCTCATTTTGTCTACAAAGTAAAGGCTGATTCTCAAACATACACACTGTCCGCAGGAAACAGAAGGGGGAGGACTGCAGAGAAGCTGGTTGCCAGGGGGCTGCTGGCTGTGACTCAGGCAGCAACTAAAAAGCACCTGGCATGTCAGCAGGCCTCCCCATGCACCATCAACGGCGACACACCAAGCAAAGACCGGCTATTTGGGTTTAAGCATGTGAGAGACAAAACTCCTGTGCCAGAACTCCCAAATCTTTTTGAATTTACATTGCTAGTAGCACAAACAGGCAGAAAAGCGGAAAGGATTCTGCAAGAAAATACTTTCACAGGTACTCATACCTTTGTAACACGATCTCCATTTTTATAGATCAATCCTTAACGTTGCTGAGAAATAAGGACTACTTTGCAAAACATGTTCTATTTAATTGTAGGAAAACATGGGGTTTTGTTGTAAACATACACAGTATAAACAACAACAAAAAAACTTCAGTTGGTATAAACACTGCCCATAGGAAACCTACAAATACCACGATGCTATTTGGAGGGAAGAACAAAAGACTGAAGTAACAGGTCCTGCACATCAGTATTTAACTTACTTGTAAAAAATTCTGAATGACCTATTCTGGGCTTGCTGTTGCAGAGTAAACCAGTGCATTTTCCCTCCTCTCTTACCTTCCCTGTCATTTCCAACATTGCATGCCTTTTTGACCACTAGTGAGGCACAAGTTCATGACAGAAAACCATGAAAACAGCTAATTTAGGGCTCATCCCTACGTACGCACACTTCACATAGACCCACGTTCCCTTTATAGAAAAGGAGTTTACATCATTACGGTTACATTCCCTTGAAAGTATCTCTCTAACTGTCCTACACATTAGGCAAGCTGTATCACAAATGTGGGAGCATTCAATGGATATTCTTCAATACTTTTTTCTCCCTTAACTGAGTTCTTTCTGTTCTGGTATTGCTTCATCCTGACCTCCTCCTGAGCAGTTGTACCACAATGTTGTGCATAAGCTCTGTATACCAAGAAAACATAGCAAAGCCGAATCTCAATAGGGAAGTACTGAGACCATGATGTTGAGTTAGAAGTTGATGTTCTTTAAAACTGAAAACCCATGTGATTTGGTTTCTTTTTTAAAATCAAATGAAACTTCCAAATGAAAATGTCAAATGTAAATTTGGTATGCCACCTACAAAGGAAATTCCCCTAGAAGGGAGTATATAATCAAATAAGAATTTTTAAAACAAGCAAACTAATAAATGAATACAATATTAATAAGAGTGACTTGGAAGGGGAGACTAGTAGACGAGCGGCTAGTCTGAGAAAGGGTTTTGGCAGAATGAAGCAAGACCACAGATGGTGATCATATACTGCATCCTAATCCAATATTTTCAGTGAACCAAGAGCATAATTTAAATAGTTAAGTCATTTTCCTTGCTGTTGCAGCAGCTATATGAATAATGTTCATATTTATGTGCTGTAAGCATTCCTGTCTCAACTGCATAATTCAGTGTCCTCAATTAGAGTCTTCAACCTAATACCACCCTAACAGCTTTGAAAGGCTGCCAAAACAGTGTCACCATACAGTATACCATCAAAACAATAACTAAATCAATCTAATTAACAAATTAGGCTACATCACCTATGACCCTAAGATACTGATGGAGCTGAAAGGCTTTTCACATTGCAGACGTATATACACGCACATTTTAATATTTAACATGTTGGTAGTCTTACTAATGTCCCAGTGGTCAAAAAGCACCTGTAGTGTTGGAAATTCAAAATGCTGTCACACTGGTTCATCTGACAACTTTTTAAAGCTGCTGTAACTTAAGGAAAAAACAACCCAAAAACCAGTCCTTTCAGAAAAACTCCTTCAGAGTTCTAGAGCTGGAGAAGTATTCACTCCTCTTGAACGCACCGAGAGAAAAATTGTTGACAGAAGGGAGAAGGAAGAAAAATCTTTAGCTGTTTGAAATACTATGTAATAATTACATTTCCAGGTTTATTATTTTAAAAGGCAACTACTTTTTTTTCCTGAATGACCACAATATGATCAGGGGTTTTAGTTAAGAGAATTAAGCAACCAGTGATATATTCCTCATTATGTCATATTCCCTACTCAAGAACTGCTCTAAGGTTAGCAATTACTGACTTCATTAACTACCAGATGTCTTTTTCTGTCATGTTCCACTGGTTACAGAAATATATGGCTGAACGGTTTTAAGACGTGCTTCTGGAAAAATTCCTAGCTTTCTTTCACAGAAGTCCACGCTAGTCACCAGCCACAAAAGGAGTACATTCAAGGCTTAGCCACATTTTTCTACTAAGAAGTTGAAAAGGTGTTCCTACTTCAACCACAAAACCGGTGACTGTAAAATATATTAGTTCTAAATACAGCTATTAGGACAACGTACTTACTTAGGCTACTCAGTTGTCTGATTATATTTGCCAAGGAGATATTGGTGACACATTCCAATTCATTCTTGATACCTCGGGGCAGAGCCGTGTGGCACAGGTGCCTAGGGTCTATGTTCCTTTTTACCAGGGGCATTCTGAAATGTATCAGAGGACCAGCAAACCTGTAAAGAAAGGAGATAAAATACTGTTATAAATTTAATTATATTTTAAATCGAGATTATGTCAAAAGTTAAATTGACTAATCCTAACAAGATAAAAATACCTACATACTACTGATGGAATTCATTGTTCTGTGAGTACATAAATCTTTTCTTCTTTGCCCAATGAAATACTATTTCATTCTCTCTCTTTAAACCTTTACCTGACTCAGATGCCAGTGAAGTGACAAATAATTTTTTACCATTCATGCTTTTTTGTTTTTCCCCTCTGAAAAAAAAAAGACAGGAAAACCTTTGCGGTACAAAAACATTAAAGAATTATTTCCTTCTTGATGGACTACTTCCTTATTCAGGCCAGGCAAAGTCCAACAACAAATTCCCTTCATTATGAGGTCAAACTAGTTGCTTGTTCCACCTCAAAGGCAGATGTGATCCATTCATTATGCAATGTCATGTTACTAGCAGGAGTCACTCTTCTAGTTTAAACTCACTTCTAAATCATACCTAATCAAGGTAAGAAAAGAGAAGATGTTTCCCTTCCACCTACACCGCTACTGGTAATAAATTCAGCTAAGAATGCATCTTCCAAATACAAGTGTCTCCTCGGTCAACTTGGAGTGCAAAGTCATCTGTGACTCAGAAATCCTACCCCTCCGCACCTTTCCAAATCCACATATGTTAAATTAATCAAGAGTCTTTACTAGTTCTGCAGACAGCATAAGAATCGTCTCAGGCTGTGAATCCCAGGCTTGTAATTTTCTGCACCCAAGGCACTGATTGGAAGGAGTTTCCCAGGGGACGAGTTATGCCTCTCATCTTATTAGTGCTGCTTATTGAGATCTGTCTTCTAAAACTTTTCTTCATGAAAAATGGATTCCCTAAAATTCTGTAATTTTTCCATCATCTGTCTCCCGAATAACCAATGCAAACCTCCCATTTGATATGCAGAAAATGCACACACTTGGTATTGGCATAACTTAAGTCTGCTGTCCCGTTGCAAAGGGCAGTACCCTTTCTCCAGACAGCAAGGCAGACACGTCTTCCACAATGCAACCTGCAGTCCTCATCCCTCAACCAGACAGCCTGCCACAGATGCATCTGTCCTCTGCTTGGCAGCTTTATCCCAAAACGTTCCCAGGATGCAGCTGGGGCTTCATGTTGTGCCACAGAATGCATATTCCCTACAGTATATATTTATAGTCACTGTTGTCCTTATTTGGTCAAAATGGAGATGTTTTTTGGACAAGAATAACATAAGGCTATGGTGGTAGAGCTGAAACTTTGCTGACCTAGAACGGCACATGGAATTAAGAGTCAAAGACAACTGTAATGGAGTATTTTCCTCTCGCAGACTGCTTAGATTTCTCCTTGCCGCTTTTCCTGGGAGTATATTCTTTCACTGAAGCCAGGGCTTGTAGCTGAGGGACCCAGGCAGGATCCTTAAGTCTACCTGAGAAACACCCCTGTGTTTCCAGGATCTGATTAGACTTTCTTTGTTGCATTTTAACACCATGCCTACTGTCCTTATTTTCTTGAGAGAACAATCAAAAATATTTTATGCTTTTGAGGGACAAAACCCAATGAAAATAATTCTCATTGTCCCTGGCTTAAGGGAAAGATTATACAGTTCTTAAAAGTTTGTAATTTAGTTTCTCAATATTAACAGTAAAAATTACGGAAGTGTGCATGGGGCAGGGGTAAATTGTAAGAACAGATTTTTATTTTCTAGGAATAGCCCAAATCTTCCTAGTTCCTAAATACCTAAGTATTAGGTATTTAATAAGCTAGCTGATACATAGAAGCTAAATGAAATAAAAAGTGCGAATCTGAACAGTCTCAGACAGAAGCAATGACAAAGTGTTTACAATTAAAGTGAGACTTTACACCTGCTGGTACAAGACAGAGGTCTGCAACGAAGATCAAAGGGGTCCCACCAGCAGAGCTGCTGCTGCCTGGGAAGCATACCACCCCGTTCCCCCCAGTGACAAGACCCTGAAGAAATCCATTGCTGCAGGTTTGTTATCACCGTTCCCCAACAGAAAACAAAGGAACCATTCTGTCACTGTCAAAGAAATGCAACAAACGATATGTGAGCAACGTTCTACAGAAGCAATTAAATATTAATTCCAGAGTTAAGCCTTCGCTTGATTACTGCTTTAATGATACTGTTGTATAAACAGCACTAGGCAAGTCTTTCAAAAAGAGGTCCAAACAAGTATGTAAAGAAATGTCTTTCACAAAGAAACTAAAAATTCCCATATAAAATAAACTGAAATAGTCCTTTTTGCTATCTATCTAATATAGATCTGGGTTATAAAGGTAAAAAAAAAAATATCTGTAAATAACAAGCATAAAAGTAGTTGATGGCTACTGCACTTTCTTCTTTTATCTTATATAATCAAGATGTTAGTAAGTGATGATATTGCTCTCCCTCTTTGATTTTATATCATTCATGAAAAAACTTGCCCAATTTATAGCATGTATAGATCATAAAGCTTCAGATGCTCAAGTCCTAGATTCTTTAGAAAACCAAGTGCAACAGTAATAAAAAAAGGGGAAAAAAATATCTTAAAAGTAATTCCAGCCAACTGTTAGATAGATTTTAAGTAATAGTGTTTGAGTGGGTACTGCCCTTTACTGGTCTGCTTTGTCTCTAGGATAGAACACTTCTTAACAAAGTAGCTGAGAAGATGCAGTATTGGCCCAAACATTTTCTCCAACAGGCATAAAAAGATGCTGCACAAGCAGTGATTAAGCCAGAACTCCCTGGACCTCAAAATGTACAACTCTGAACCTGAATAAAAGTCCGTTTAAGACAACGGAAATTTTCTTGCTTTGACCTCTCTAGAATTTGCAGAAAATCTACTCTTGGACCTTGTTTTCTTCCCCAAAACCCCACAAATACCATTTTCTAATATCTGAATAACACATTTGTTGCTGTCCTACCCAAAGACACAGTATAACAAGACAAGGTAGCAGAGGGAACAGTAAGTATGGTAAAAGGTATAGTTTTAAAACAAGAACAAACAGAAGGGAAACGAAGGACACAAGATATAACTGACACCTTCCGAATCATGCATCATGTTCGAAAACTATGCAAAGCCTGAACAGAGAACATTTCCCTGTTTCCCACAGAAACAAGAACAAGGAAGCAATGAAGGAAAATATCACTCAAACATGCTTAAAACAAAGGAAAAGGCACTTCATACAACGTTTAATACATTCTGGAACCTACTGTCACAGGATGCTGTATAAAACAAAAGTACCTGCCGGTAATTTGTCCACTACAGACCACATATTCTTTGCAGTTTGTTGCACCCACTAGAAGCTCGGGATGATTCCTCCCCAGTCGTATTTAGCAATGCCAGCATGGGGAGCAACAGGTATGCAACAGAAAACACAGCTCTTCGCTCCTATAAAAGGTGTCTTTCCTAATGCAGTTCTTATCAAGAAAGCTGAAAAAATCTGAAATCACTATATTTATTATGCAGCTTTAGAGCTGTGAAAGAGGACAAATCAAAACAGGCATTGTCACAATCTAGTATATCCTTTAGGTTAAAAGCAAAAAAAATACACGGCCTCTCCACCCCTGCTCCCAAACCATACGTTACCCAAGTCACTTGTGCAGCAAAGGAAAAATTCATTCCTAGACCATAAAATCCTGTTACCATGTTGCTCCCAAGTAAGCCCTGGAAATGCTGACAACCACAGCCGGGCAGAGGAGAGAAGCAGCTTCTTCGTGCAACACAGGTCCCTCGGCTGAAAGGTTCGGTGTCACCTGCGCAGCAGCTGACAGCTCCGCTCCTGTGGCACAGGTCTCGGGGCTCGTCCTCCCCTCAGCCCCACTGCTACCCAGCAAAAAACCCAGGGAATGGGAGACAATCCTCTAATCATCTCCTCTGCCCTACTGCCCCACGCAGATCTTTGAGGCAATTCTTGAGAAGAGGCACTAGTTTACACTCGAGTTAACTGGAAGTGCTTTACTCTATAGTGATCTTAAACTGAAACTCCTCTTTACAAAGATGCCCATCTCTTTTGCAGAGCCACTGTTGAAAACTCTTCTTATCCCTCATTTCCCATGCATCCTTTCAAGCACTCTGAATCCACTTGAGAAGCCAACTCTAATCTGCTCTACAAACCTCTCTGCTACTTCAGTTGCACAATGGCTGGCTCAACCTCATCCCCCCCACACACGCTGCAAAATACAAATGTGTGTACGTCATGACTGTCCAATGTTTTTATTACTCTATCATGCTTTGATATGTGAGTTTTTAGCAACTAGGTGGAATGCTCCAGTTGCTTTTTCAATTAATTCCTATTACTTAAAAAAACTGCGGAACAATGGCACTAATGAAAGGTAATTAATATCTTTTTAGAAGAACAGCCTTAATGAGATTTGACCACACTTCTTTTCAAAAGGCAAGTTGTTTAGTGTGCTGCACAGCCCTCTTCAGCTACCAGGGGCCTTACGGGTGACACTCTCCTACCTCTGTCTCATACTTCCCAAACACCATTGGCAGCAGCTGAGAAACCTGTGCTGGGGGCACCTGCGCCCATGCCCACCTTGCAGCCCTGCAGCAGCCGCAGCCACCCCACAGCCGCCACACTGCTCCCAGGGCTCCGACCAGGACGGTGTCACCCTGCTGCTGGCGCTGGGAGAAGGCGCTGGGGAGCACCGCTGTAGGACACAGCTACTGATTTCCTTTCGACACGCTCCTGTGGAAGTATTTCAGAACTGCAAGATGTGTGGAGAAATGTTACATGACTAGAAGCTTGTGAAAAATCTGAAATGTCAGTTGTCACAGTAATGATTCAGGTTTTCTAGCAAGTATAGTAAGACAAGTAGGAATGACAGCACAACATTAAGGTGGGGAAAACTAACTAACCTGCCCAACAGTTTAACAGGTAATTAAACTATACTTCAGTTTTACTTTCAGAAGACTAATGAAATTTCATGATCACGTCTTTTTTTATTGAAAGTTTACTTCTGATTAGGCTATGTTTCATCCTTACTAAACTTGACTTTATTTTCTTAAAGAAAGATATTCATCTATAATTTTTATATAATATACCAGTAATGCAGCACTGAAAGCCCTTGCTTTCATGGAGTTAAATTTAATTCCAACCATTTCTATAGCATGTCTTTATGCCTTAAATATTACCATACTTGTAATTTTCCTTTAACAACATGCAACAGCAATGCATTTCATATGCCTAATTTAATCGATCACGTTCTAGCTGCTGGCAGAACAGACCACACTTTGAAACACAACAATCAATTTAACACTTCCCCCACCCGCCCTTAGAAACAGAAATAGAATATACAATAGTTTTTATATTTGCTTACATAATCATGTACTAACTGCAACTACGCTATACAGACTTTGGGACAGAATTAAAGTAGCTAACAAAAATCCTCAAATATCTTAATGAATCTGACAAAATCAGAGCTGTGTCAGTTAACAAACCAAGCTCATTCTCTTGGCAAATTTTCTTTTTATTGTACTACGAGACATCATGTTATACCAGTTGCAGAAAATCCAAAGATGAAGATCTCATAATGCACCTCTTCTATGAAAAGGTAAATGTGCAAAGACTTCATGCAGGTTGTTTCTTTGCAGCTCTCACTTCAAGACCAAGGTCCAGGTAAAAGTTTGAGAAAAACCAGACACCAACAGTACAGTGTCCTTCGAGAAAGTGGGCCACTACCACCTACTGCTGAGTCAACATAACGATTTTTAAACTCTAAAGGCAATTAACATCCCTTAGAGGATACATCCTGGAACTGACAAGATGACAACTGACATCTTAAATTGACAATTCAACAGAAATGTGTTAAAATTACAGTTTTGCAATCCTTTCTGTTATGAATCATGTCACAGAATGAAAGATTTTCTCCTTGGAACACTTCCCTCAAATCTCAGTCTTCTGCAACTCACTCAAAAATTTTTCTAATTGCAAGTGAATAGGAAAAGATGACCTTACTGTAACTAAAAAGCAGTCTCAAAGAAAATAAATGCAAAATATATTACTACAAAGTGATGTTGACATCACTGCTGTTTGAGTGGAAAACAAATTGTTTACATCTTAAGACCTCCTATGCTAGATTGTCCAGTCAAAAAAGTTGTTACACACTTGGTCAACATAAGCAGCAATGCCTATATAGAGTATACAAAGGAAGTTGATAATTTATGTTTTTATTAAACCACAGAGTCATAAGAAAATATTTATAAGTAGTCACAAATATAAAAAATATTGTTCCTTAAGTAATACCAATAACAGTCTCTCAAATGTTGCTGAACTGAAGATAAGATTATGAAGGGATAGATTATTATGTCAATGGGTCACTGAAGTCTCTATCTCAGTAACATTGTACAGGAAAGTATTTGATTTGCAATAATGAACAAATTGTAAAAACCAATCTAACTCATATAATTATAAAATGATTGTAAAATGCATTTGTAATTTTTATTCTGTATTTAATATTGACTGACTTCTGTATTGTTTTAATTGTCCGTGACAATTATTATTTTCTTCCTATAGAACGATCTGTAACCATCTCAGTACATCTGTCACGTCAGATAAGCAGAAAACAGACAATGCAGTCACAAAAATGGGTAGGACTTGAGTTCTACTCAGTCTCTAAGGCATAATTACAGACATTGCTGAAAAATTACTTTTCAGCCATTACCATCCAGCCAATTTTCTCCCAGATGTGTATCGTACAATCTCTCTCTCATGCATGCATGCAAACCTGCACACACAGAAGCACACTCATCTTTAAAACACATGGAAAAACCATTTGAAAACTATGTGTTTGATTATAGACACAACCCACAGCTACATCTACTTCCTTGCCAAAGTTTCACCTTTATTCAGCTAAATAAATGAAGAAAGGGCAAAAATTTTTTTACTCTGGAAAAAATTTTGTATTTTCAGCCCTATATGGGTTGCGACTATCATGAAACAGTACAGTAAAAATGAAGGCAATTTTGGCAAGTTATAGATGGGAAGAAATGGAGTGATTAATTATTTGTATGCTGGCTTTTAAGAGTTTGATCTGTGATAAATTAGCTTTTCCAAAAAATCTTAAATAGTTCCTGTCACGGAGATGACTCTGGTGACAGCAGCAACAGCAGAATTCTCAGTATGGATAGCGCTGCAAAATGTGACCCCCTAGTATCAAGGCAGCAAGCACAACTTCCTTAATAGAAACAGCAGCAATACTTCAAGGGAGAAAGCTGACATATCAATTCATAACTATAGGGGCTACCTCAGGTTTTAGAGGCAACAGCATATTTTCAGCAAGTGAAACACTGCAATCTGGGTCGAGTCAATGAGCTACGTGCAACAAAATACAGCATCATAGCACCCAGCAACTGTTTCGACTGAGTGAGTCCAACCTCAGGGCTTCCATACCACCTCCAGTTGTGTCAGGGAAGATCTTTTAAAGTTTGCCTCCAGCTACAACCCGCTGTACAGCTTTGGCCTTCCTCAGGCTCCTTGCACACTTGTCTAAAAGTCCTCCCGCTTGTGTTGTGTTTGCGCTGCCACTGGCCCCTCGTGTCCCAGTACGCAGATGAGAGAGGCTGTCACCATCATTTATACAGTCCTCTCCTCCCCTCCAGCCCTCATGAAAGATTTCACTCCCATCATGTGTATAGAGCAAAAACCTAATGCATCCTAAATACAAGGAAAGAATATTCAGCTCAATATTGGTTTCTTTTTCCCAATACAGATGCAAAATACAATAGGGTTAAATACACAGTGTGCGGATTTTGCAAATCTTGTCCCTTTTGTTAAGCAGAATTCCTACCAGTGAAAAGGAATTCAAACATAAACAATCCAGAGCACAGCAACTTACAAACTGTGGCTTTTTTAGATAAGTTTATTTCTACAAGGCTAAGCTCAGCTTGATTTCACATAACTGAAGTTTCTTCCTTCATTTTCACCTCTGATTTTCTGAAATATAAACAAGTACCTACTGATTTGTCCATTTGTTAAGCATGTTGCTTCCTTCACTTTTCCCCGCTACCAACAGCTTCTATCTTATTATGGTGTCTTTTAAATGTAAGTTGTTTATATCAAATTTAACAAATCTAAAGCAATGGCAAAAAAAATAATCCAGCCACCATAACTGCAGCTATTTGATGTGTCTTGCTAACAACTGTAAAAACAACTCTGTTTGTCTTAATAAAGAAACTATTTAAATCAAAACGCTTTTGCAAAAGGAAAAAAAAAAAAAATCAGGTTCAACACTACCTACCCTGAACAGCAGGACTGCTGGGGACAATAAGGCACTAAGCCAGTTGCATTTCTGGCTCATAGACAAATCCAATGAAGTTAGATGTGACACTTTTTAGCATGTCTACAGCAAAAAGCATTTAGACTTACAAATTTCCTTCACATTAAGTATTTTAAGCAAAAATGGACATTAGAAAAGATAGTGAGCTTTTTTTGGTATAACAACTTACTTCCAAAATACATATAACACAAAAAAACGTAGAACAGATGAAGAATAAAATTTCTGATTGAAAAAAAAAAAACCCTAAGTATATTAAAAAAAACAACAACAACATTAAAGATTTCCAGATGTTAGATTAGAATTAATTAGTATTAGGTTTTTTCCTTACAATTCTACTTTTTAGTATCTTTAAACTAAAACTGTTGTTACATATGTGATGACTCAATCCGTTCATGACCTGTGATATTTTAAGTTTACAAATGAGTAAACAATCAGAAACTGAATAGAATATAATTACATTTTTCAAATCCAAATACAAATCTTAAAGGCATAAAATACTAATTACCAATTCTTTTCCTTCCAATATTGAAATTACAGTATTAACCTACAGTGAAGACTTACAAAACCGATCTTGTGAATAGTTCACAGAAAAGATGAGCATCATTGTCCCCAAACAGGTACAATCTCTAATGATACCTTACTACAACGAAAAAAGATTGATGAAATTCATAATCTGTGTCCATATATTAATGGAGAAATATTCATGTCATGTACAACCACATTGCACTTTATTGTTAGGATATTAATCAAGAAAAAATAAAGAGAGAGTCCTTGCACTTGTATTTCTATTACGCTTTCTGAAGAAGTTAATTTAAAAAAATATAAAACATATGCGCAATGTATTTGCATTATATACATGTACACACACATACGGCTACCTCTAAATAGAAATCTTTTAAATTGTTACATCTAAGATTTGAAAAAAGAGCTGCAAAATTTCTTATCAGCATTACTAAATATTATTCAGATTACCCTGTACTCATTAGTTTTCTCCTAGTGAGCTCCTGTCAGGTCATTTGATTAAAAACAATTTTGGAAGTATCCTGGGTTCTAATTTAGGTACAGCCAAGAATGCTCAAATTAATTTTTGATTACAAGTTTTCCTCTGTTCCTCAAAGGCTAAAAATGTATTAATGCATAACATACTATGTGATTTGAAATTGCTTTTCAAGACCTACATTTTATCTGATGACATTTTTTTCTCAGCATTAATCTACTCTTCCTGTTAACAGTTTCTACGTACGGCATATAACACAAAGGTCCTATGATGGATTGCAACAAAAGCTCTTTATTATAGTCTTGACAGAGACAGATAACTAAACCAGTGTTAATTTAAAATCAAAACCTTAGTACCAGAACTAAGGGTACAGCTTCTGTGGTTTTAGCGTATTTATCATAACATACTACCTTTGGAAATTTCCTACAGTTTTTCTTGAAAATCTATATTCTATATATTAACAGTTACCTTTGTTACATAGTCCTTCACCAGCTCAGAGTAAGGCTTATTAAATGCTCACATCAATGTTGTAACTTAATACTGTAAAATTTACCGAATGCGTGTAAAGTGAATGCTAATATGCTTCTATCGCATGGCTACCACAACCTACTTTCGAATGGCCAATATTTCGTGGCAAGAAAAGGCACCTGAACTTCTCAGCTGCTAAGAAAAGCAACTGGGCAGGTAGTGGGAAGGTGAGGCATCCCACCCTGGCCAGGCAGGGGCCGGCTCTGCTCCCCAACAGCGGCGCGTTGCCAACTCCCAGCCCTCCCCAGGCCGCGGCACCAGAAATGGCAGCCAATGCCTCCCATCCCAAATCGGGCAGGCCCTCGCCCAGAGGTGTCAGTGCCGTATCGACAGCGCTGCCCTCACAAAGGGAACACAGAAGGGCTCACTCCCGGTGACCCAAGCCTGCCTTTTTTCCCCAGACACAAGCGGAGAACCCCCTGAAGGCAGAGCGACTGAGAAAGAACTGCTCCATTGGTACCAAGCTACAACTGGCAAATATTAAATTATGACGTGTGTACAGATGTGTAATAATCACCTTATTATTACTAGCTGAGCTTCTTTGTAGATGAATTTTTCCCCCTTGTGAACAATAAAATTCCTCAGAAGAGGATTTGTTGCAAAAATGTGAGTGTGCCTAAACAACATTTTGCCCTGTCTACTGCCATTTATGCTACCAAACAGGTCTGGACAGCCATGCTGCAGGAAAAAGGTATTAACATTCACAGAAAAGTTGTTTACTTTTGAACAGAAATGTTATTAAATATTCAACAGTCCAGAAACACTGATGATTTATATTGTTGAAGGCTAGAAACTGATCATTTCATCCTTCACTCAGCATAACATCAAAACTCCCCACTGAAGTGAATAAAAGACTTGCTAGGACAAGATTGGAGGACTCAGATGTGCCTGTTTCCTAACCACTGCAGTGCTGTTTGAGACAATAATTTTTCTAGTACTTTTCCCACTCAATTTTCATCATTTTAGGTAGGGAGTTTCCAGTAATTTCTTGGGTAAACTCTTCTACCACCAACTGCATCTCATACACAGGAAAATGTGTCAATTCTCCCTAAAACATTTTTTGTGAACACTGGAACTAATTAAAGCTAGTCCTCTCAAGGCTTTTGTGTCATGGTTGATTGTGAGCTTTAACTAAAGCTGTTCCCATAATTGCGATATCTGTAAGATGCCTTTCCTCTCTGGCTGCCTGTATCTATTTACGTGTAAACTAACACCGTCACCTTTCCATTGCCAGCAACATTTGCAGACAGACATCTTCATAATATGTGCAGGAGTTTAACAATGTTTCAAGTATCTGATCCCCTATGAAATTTGTCTCAAATCAGACAGCAGTTTAGAAATTATTAGTATGAAATATGAATCATAGACAAATGGACAAAGAATCACTGCATTCATCTCCTTTTCTTGACCCCCGGTTTGGAAACTTGATTTTTGAAATAACTTGGTTTTGTGCTATGCTTCAAACAACAATGATTTAAAGGTACTAGCTTAAACAACTTGAGGCATAAACATGAAGCAAAAACATTTTGAAACTCACACATTCTTGTACTTTCTGATTTGGGCTTGGAGATACAAAACCCATGGGAACGAAAACTACAGTGACTAAACGGGAGATGCCATCTCAGTTTCAAGCAGAGACAAACTAGTCACATTTGGAAGCTGTGTGAGGGAACTTACCTTCACGGGGTCCAAAGACTGTTCTCAGTTGTGCGTTCCTCTTATGTCAGACTTCTAAATAAAGAGATGGTAAAGGTACACCTACAAGGCTTATGGTATCAACATTATTAAATCACTATGACCAAAAAACCTGAATATACATATTTATCAGGGAAAATAAAGTGTTCTTGGTCTGCAGGGAAAACATCCATAGCCCTCAGGACCATTACATGTGACAACCATAATATCATCTGTGATAAGGGAAACAGTGAGCAAACACAGATCCCTGCTGGCTCTTTTGAGGGAGCTGAGGGACTACTGACATGAAAAGGAAAAGAAAAGAAGGTGCGCCAACATGGATTTATGAAAGGAAAATCATGCTTGACCAATACGGTTTCCTTTTATGACAAGGTGCCCTGCTTGGTAGATGAGGGGAAGGCTATGGATGTTGTCTACCCAGACTTTAGTAAAGCCTCTGACACGGTCTCCCACAGCACCCTCCTAAATAAATTGGCTGCTCACAGCTTAGACAGGTGGACTCTTCGATGGGTAAGAAACTGGCTGGATGGCCAGGCCCAGAGAGTTCTGGTCAACAGAGCTAAATCCAGTTGGCGGCCAGTTACTAGCGGTGTTCCCCAGGGCTCAGTTTTTGGGGCCAGTGCTGTTCAGGATCTTTATAAATGATCTGGATGAGGGGAT
>NW_009626786.1:0-8574 GCF_000690535.1 Cariama cristata
CCTCAAGTCCTTCTCCTCAGGGCTGCTCATTCTCCCCCCATCCTGTATTTGTGCTTGGGATTGCCCCGACCTATGTGCAGGACCTTACACTTGGCCTTGTTGAACTTCATGAGGTTTGCATGGGCCCACCTCTCCAGCCTGTCCAGGTCCCTCCCTCCATGGTTTCAATGCCATTCATAGAAGCAACCTCTTGTGATGCTCACTGAAGATCCAAACTAGTACACTAGAGGTGTGAGGAGTCTGCTCTGTGCCTTTCAAGTCAGTATCAAGGTCTCTGGAGAAGGACATGAACTTCTATATATTTTATTTTTGCTAAATACTCTTTCTTTAATCTTGTTCTTACATACTCTGATCCAGAAGGAAGGTGAAAAGGAAAGAAAGAGAAGTGGAAAGAGCTACACAATAGTGTTACTTCACTAGAGTTTTGTGACAATTTACTTCATGTATTTTGAAATCCTTTGCAACTGCATTTAGTAGGGACCAACTCTCATATCCATAAAATAAATCAAAGTCTACAGAGTTTAAGACTCCATCCCGATGACTTTTCATTTTGTCTACATCTGAGATGCTGAGAGTAGAAGTTTAACTCCAAGCCTCCTCACCGATTTGTGGTTCAAATCCTTAAACTAATTTATGATATTTTTATCTTCTTTCTCAATACATCTAAAAAGTGCTTAACTTTCTTGTGATTGCTTTTCAAAATACTCACTTTGTGTTTGGATTGTTGGCTGCTCATGAGTACTTTGACCAGATAAACACTTACAAGTCACTGAAATCTCCCTCAGGAAAGATTTGTAATATATACTATCATAATATCCCACCACAGAAAAATATGTAACAGTATACCAGTATGGCAGACTAAAGTACTCTGTTTCAAAGTGTTAGTCAGACAGAATTAAAAATTATGTCCTAGTTCTTGGCATGTACCAAAACCTTACGTTAGTGGAAAACTCTTTTAAGATATTAAACACATCTATTCAATAAAGAAAGAGGTAATAATTAGTTTTCCTTGCAGGACCATTTGTGCCAGTTTTTGAAGCAGATCTTTGTGTAGCTGGAAGCAGACATTCTGCTCCTGGGTTTGGGGCTGCTGCTGAAGACACTCCAATATAAAGGGACTATATACAAGGCATAAGGCATGTATTCACAAAACAAAAAAAAAAAACACCCAGCAATTGACGCAAAGAATAGAAAATTGCACTAATTCATGGAGAAATCTCTCTTCTCAAATCCTCTCATTGGCAATGTTTATAGTGGAAGTAGAGAGTCGTGCCCAGGGATACTAGAAAGAGGTAGAGGATTCAGCTCCTCTACACGCAGCTGATGGAGTGGTTGAGAGTGGCGGGGGCGTCCGACCCGAGAGCAAGGCACCAGCACGTAGCCGGTGGTGAGTCGGTAGCATTTGAGTAAGAAACTAAATAGCTGTGGAAAGAAAGAAAGAGTGATGTGCATTATTCTGAATATATATTCGTAAATGTTGTATGCACTTTGGCTTAGTGGTTTGGCTCTAACGTATCACATTAAACCACTGGAGACTATTAAAGTGAAGCAAATATACACCAGGCAGTATCCTGTGGAAACAATTATGTTGGAAATAACTCTCTGCCTGTTGCCAGTGGCTTACGGTTTATTCTTTCCAAGCCAAGTGTAGGATTAAAGCTTATAGTTATACTCTAAAGTATACATTAAACCATTAAAGTTCTCAAAAAGAAGAGAAAGTAGAGGGTAAAGGGAGAAGAAAGGGTTGTGTCCTACCGGAGGCTGACAGAAAGCACACCACAGCAACACTGTCCGCCCTGGTATTCCAGAAATGGAGACAGCTGGACATGTTTTGTGGCCATTCGCTGCTCGCTGAGGTCTGTAGAGCTGTGGGATAATCTTATTATCGTGGCTCCAACTCCTAGCTAGCACACTTGTCCTGTTACTCGGAGGGGTGCAGAAGGCTGTGTTGTACATGGGGGCACGAAGAAATTCGTGGTATGACCACAGAACTCCAGAGCAACCAAATTACAGCAGCTTACCAAGTTTCCACCTATTAAGTTACACCGAGCAATTGTAATAATTCACATGTGTGCTCTTAATTTTTACAAGACAAACAGAATTTCATGACGTTTCCATCACCTAAATTAGGCCCGCACAGTACCATGCAAAAATCTACACAGATTTTCCTCATCTTTGCCAATGCGATGACTTTGGTTTGTAATAAAGCAAGCGCCAGTGAAATTAGTTACCTTTTAATTCCAGAGTGTGGTTAAGAGTGTGAAGTACCCCAGAGCTTTAAAGATTTCTCTTTGAAGTATCAAAAGGGGATAATTTTCTCATCAGAATTTTTTACATTTGCAAGAAAAGGCTGAGGGTTGTGGGATAATTTAATTTAAAAAATAACATTAAAGAATGACAAGAAGCATTGTACTTTATAATTAAGAACAGAGAGGGACTAATGAATAATACTGTGGACAAAGCCAAAAACTTGAGAAAAAAGGAGAGGGACACCGGCAAGAAAATAGCATGTAGTCAAAGACTGGAAAGAACAATTTGCATGTACCCCGTCTGTTTTCCTAGGACAAAAAAAGCAGTGATCTGGCCTTTTATGGAAGCTTTTACGGCTGGAAGGGGATAGGAAGCACATGTCTAGGAAAGAGGCTTGAGTCATTTCATACGTTCCTGCTCTTCACATCAGATTGAGTGAAACTGGTACCAGGGTAGGATGTGAGACCCAGCTGCTAGGGTCGAGTGACCGGTTGGTAGTGGAAAGGCTGCAGGAGGTGGCAGCCTTCGGAGTAGGTGTAGCCTTGCAAATAAGACAGCTTGTAAATCACATTTTTTAGAAGACCGGGCGTCTACATCACTATTTCCTTCAGAAGCTCCACGTGTATGAGCACATTCTCTAGGTCTTATAAATTAATTTTCTTCCATGTCGTACACGAGTTACCTACACCCAAAGAAACATCAGCAACTTCCAGGGATGAAAACATTACCGGGGAGTAATACTTCTGCAATTAGAACTGTTTTTCACCAAGTGTATAAAACCGAGGAAAAATAAACTAGAAGAAAATAGTAGTCCGCAAAATTAATACGCTTGTGAAGGATGTGGAGCTAACATAACCAGGCTTTGGGAATTACTTGATAGCAATCTGTTTATTGAACCACTCACACTACAGTCAACTCTCTTGCAGGATTTCTTGGTAGCAAGAGGGCCCCGTTCAGTTTATGCACATTTCCTAGCTTAGAAGGACACCAAGCATTTCAGAATTTCCCACTTGGAAATCCACTTAGTGCACTATCCGCATAAAGACAGATTGTTCAGAGTCCAAAGTAAAAGAGAAATGCATCTACAAGTCTTTTTGGATCACATTTCCATTCCTTTCTTTTGTTTCTAATGTGAAGAAGAAACTACAGTTGTTCAAATATTAGTCTCTGCTGCTCTCAACAAGTTCCAGGGATCTAAACCGGTCACATATGTGCAAGTATACACAAATCCTGTGTTCAGTTCTGGGTCCCTCATGACAAGAAAGACCTTGAGGGGCTGGAGCGAGTCCAGAGAAGGGCAACGAAGGTGGTGAAGGGTCTGGAGCACAAGTCTGATGGGGAGCGGCTGAGGGAGCTGGGGGGGTTTGGTCTGGAGAAGAGGGGGCTGAGGGGAGACCTGATCGCTCTCTACAACGA
This sequence comes from Cariama cristata, assembly GCF_000690535.1. NCBI lineage: Eukaryota > Metazoa > Chordata > Aves > Cariamiformes > Cariamidae > Cariama > Cariama cristata. The sequence continues at coordinate 3,667 of NW_009626786.1, forward strand.
CCTGAAAGGAGGGTGTAGCCAGGTGGGGGTCAGTCTCTTCTCCCAAGTAACAAGCAATAGGACAAGAAGAAACAGCTTCAAGTTGCGCCATGGAAGGTTTAGACTGGATGTTAGGGAAAATTTCTTCCCCAAAAGGGTTGCCAAGCACTGGAAGAGGCTGCCCAGGGAAGTGGTGGAGTTCCCATCCCTGCGGGTATTTAAAAGCTGTGTAGATGTGGTGCTTAGGGACATGGTTTAGTGGTGGGCTTGGCCATGCTAGGTTTATGGTTGGACTTGATCATCTTAAAGGTCCTTTCCAGCCTAAATTGTTCTGTGATTCTGTGATTCTAAGCACACATTGTAAGTAAAAATTGAAAAAAAACCAAATTCAAGAATCCTGGGATTATAGACAGGGATAGGCAGAGGTGGAAACGCTAACAGGGATGGGGCCAAAGCCATACGTATTTGGCAACCGTAACAAGTATTAACAGCTTTAAGATTTACAACTTGGCTCTTTCTCAAAACGGGTTTGCCAAGTTAGTAGCAAACAAGGTAGAAGGGGTAGAATACTGCGCATCTCTAGGAAGTTTGGTCTCCCCTTTCTTTAATATAAAAGTGCTATCAAAAGAAAACTATGGAATTATCATTATTTTCAAGTTGCACATTAGAAATATAAAATACTTCTCTGAGATTACATCACAGCCAGAATAATCATCTATCTTCTGGCAGAAATCTGGATTTTTTTATTTCTTTTTTTTTTTAAATCATCTATATGTCAGAAAGCCGCCTACTAGCTTAACTTGCATTTCACTGCCAGAAGACAGATAGAAGAGATAATGTTTAACTTCCACAGTTTTTTTGAGAAGCTTAGCCACTGGGATGGAAATCTCTTACTATTGCTGCTTAAATCTGAATCGGCTAAATCTCAAATTTAACAGTGAAAATTTTCTGCAGGCAGAAGGTTGAGGATTTTCATATTGCAACTTTGGGGCCTTTCCTTTACCTTCTCTTGCAAACTCTATTTCCTGTTCTCCCTGTATTTGGCATTTAAAGATGAAGTAAACTTCATCCACAAGCCCAAAAAGAAGAGAGTGAATGCATCAGACATGGAAAGAATGGAAAGGTTATTTTTAATTAGGTGTAAAACATCATTTTAACAAGGACAAGTAGTACAACCAGGGGATCAGAATTGCTTGTTACTGGCCTCATATCTTCAATATAATTTATGGATTTTTTTTTTTTTAATATATATTATTGTTACCTATGAAGCAATACTGGCTTAATGGAGTAACATTAGGCTTTTAAGATTATAGCTGTGCCAACACAGAAGAATTGCCTCAAAAATATCTGGATGGGATGATTTCCTTTTTAATTACTTAGCAAGCTCATCGCGAGCAGTTTCAACAGTCTGAAAACACTGATGTTTTAATGTGATCTATAGTGTCATCCTAAGACAGGAAACTGAAATAGTCTTGGTAGATATTTAGATTTTTAAATAAATTTTTTCTTAGGAAACATCTGGGAAGGTAGTTTTAATTCTTTTCTCTTTATTTGCAGTATCAGGATGACTTAATTAGTAGCAAGCATCAGATTTACTTATTACAAAGGGCACTGGTAATACAAAAGGATTAATTTGAATTTTGCCTTTTTTTTTTTTTCAATTCAGTGATTTTTAAGCCTCAAAATATTTAGGCCCTTCATTATTTAAAAACAGGTATCTGACAGTTTACGTGACAAACCTCTCCTTGGGCTAAAAACATTTCGGTCCAATTTCTGCGTACTCAGAGTGCAGAACTAAGCAGTCTAGTCACACGGAAAGATCTAATCCTCTTTTTACTTGAGCTAAAGGTGGCTTTCTTTGCAGTGCTAAAAATCAAGAGGTATGTTTTTTAAAGGCACAAGATCTAAACAGTAGTCCACAGACTCCCTTTTGCTTCTCTACCTTACATGAATGCTGACAAAATCCATTTTAACCATTAGCTGCTAGTATTTTCTTTAAGTCGGTTCAAACACAGCACCCATTTTTAATGGGATATTCACAAAGCGAATCTTACGCTAAAGTGCTTCCCCTGCCCCACAAAAGAGAGGCTTCTTGTTCTCCACCTCTGGGGACAGGGTTGCTCAGAGCGGGACTCTAGCTTAAGAAATCATTTAGTAGCCGTGAGTAACTAGAGATTATCACAATGCAGTCATTCACCGTCTTCTCCAGAGGCTTCTAGAAGGAGGCTGCAACAGGAACTCATGACAATACCCGTCTGCTTTCTGAAGACTCCTCCTGGCTACCGATGCTGTTGCAAAGCGAAGTGAAAGCCATCTCCACTCCCCTTACACCACTAGCAGTATTGATAAAAAAGCCTGACATTTTTTGGATTAATTACAATTAATCTTTAAGGCTTAAAAGCTTAACCATGTACTTGACAGGTAATGAGTACTGATAATTATTCTTCTAGAAATGTTTCCTTTTGAAATGGGAGATGGTATTCGCGCACAGCCTATGCCTTTTACATTTCTCCTGGATAGTCAACAATAAAAACCAAGCCAAGAACAAACAAGCACAAGACAGATCTAAGCTTTTTTTTTTTTTTTTACTATGTTTTGTGTCATTAACTCTGAGGAAACCCTCACGTTGTTTACAAGTTTAAAAAACTGTGGGTGGGGTTTTTTTTTATACATTCCAAAATGCATTTGGGGAACTCTAGCTATCTGATAAGCAAGCAAGTATAATAGAATTTTACATTCTTTCACATATATAGCGCTGCACCACAAACAATGATAGTGACATTCATTATCTTCAAATTACTTCCTTTCACCAGCTTCCTTTTCCTCCTCCAAGTTAAAATAAAAGGATTTGTCATAGCCCATGAGATGGTTATAATCGTGAGGATTCGGGAAAAGCGTTGGATTAACAAGCATTGATTTCGTTTTAGCATAAAATGTTGTAAACATCTTGGTGATGTCTGGAATCTTTACATCTTTCTGATGGAAAACAGTTGCTTTTTCTGCCAAGATCGCATTGTATGTAATGGCTGTGTACGTGTCCATTTCATCTTTGTAATAGAGTCGAATCACATAGCCTTTTGTAAGGATATGCAAAGTAATCGGTGTTACAAATGTAAAAAACCCCATCAACCCATAAAAGGCAGCTTGTATAAGCAGACTTTCAAATCCAATACCAGTTTTGAGTATGATGTAGGGCATCATGAACAGGTTGAATATGCTGGTGGAGTAAGAGAAAAATCTCACACCTACATAAAACAAAACAAAAAGAAAATGAAGGTTAATATTTATGAGTAAAATTTTCTCTATAATTAAGTATGTTCTGCTACTACATATCGATGGCATTACTTGAACAGCTGAAGTTACCAAAAATTCACTTCCCTTTTTTAAGCTCACAAAGAAACCATTAAAAGTTCCACCCTGTCTTCTTGCCACTGTTCCAGTTTGTTTGTATGTTCACATTGGTTTTATCAAAGCTTGTAGCTGGCTCTATTCCTATGATGAAGCCAGCTACCAGCTATTACGCACACCTATGAAGTTTTTACTTCACAGATAGGAAACTGATTTCAAAAGAAACTTGTCTCCAGCCATGGACATGCATAATGGTAATCACCACAGATATGACTGGGAATTTCTGTTGTCATCAACAACTAAAGTTGACATTCACTGTGCATTACAAAGAAGCTTGCTTGGTCCCCCACCACGCACAACTTGAAAATCCTACGTTATTAAATTTTAATAACTCTACAGCCATCTTGTGTGCAGCTTGAAAGACAGTAGCCAGTGCTGTGGATCACGTACAGTCCTTAAGCCACCATGAGAACCAGTAGTCCAAGCCGCTGTGACAATTAAGTATGTTAAGCCGTACTTCCTCCTTCTTTAAGACACACTTCAAAAATGCATATCGGAGAACATTCAACGGATTACGTTTCACTAGGTCTCTGTAACATTAACTGGTTAAAGAAAGGTCAACAAAGTCCTACGACAGCACTTTTCATCATAGTATCTGTCTACTTCAGAAACATTTCTGTAACATTTGAAAGCATGCAGAATGTAAACAGCAGTTACAGTTAGTCTTTGTCTGCTACTGGGTTGGGTAATGCACTCCAAAGGCTGCAAGAGAAACAGGAGGCAGAGGGGTTACAGAGATGCACAGTACCTACAGAACTCCCTGCACACCTAAGTGTGAAAGCAGAAACCAAGCACCACCACCACATTTATTTTGCTGCACAAAGGATCCAGGTTTTAACAGAGTTGGAAAGCAAAACATTCACTCTTATAATGTTCCATTTTAAAGCTATTAAACATTGTTAAATAAAAAAAAAATATATATATCACTTCAAGTCACATACCTAACACTGCCTTTGCCATATTTCCTTTATAAACTAATCTTCCATGTTCTGGGTGTTCATGAGAGGAGGATGTGCAGAGGGTGCGAACAGCCACTCCTTGAAAAGATGTAACCTGAAAGAAGCAAGCAGTACATGGCCAAGCAACATCAGTACCAATCTATTCTTTATGTGTACACACACACACATATATGTGTATATACACACATGAAGTTTCTCCTTGCCCTGAACCTATTTCCAGCATCTTAAATTAGGCTATACCACAAAGCATGCCACAAACCCCACTAATATATTGCTTGACTGTTTTAATAATCTTCCATTTAGATACCCCCAAATTAACATTAAATATTTGCAACTCCATTGAGGAATATTGAGCTTGCAATCATTTTACATACGGCTTTGCATGGAGACACTCACAGGCCCCGCGCTTGCCAGGTCTCCGTTCGATCTCAGCTATGCCCTGAGGGGAACCTCACTTCCCTCCTTAGATTCGCATTTTTTGCCAGGAAAAACCTGCGATTCCGAGGACTACCGCCCTCCCCTCGGGGAGCGGGGCCGCATCCCCTTACCGCCACCCCCCACA
>NW_009626787.1:0-1312 GCF_000690535.1 Cariama cristata
GGCGGGGAGAGGAAGGAGAAAGAAAAAGAGAAAAAAAGAGGGGTTGGAGACAAGATAGTCCTAGAAAAGAAGAAAGGGGACTGAGGGAACTTGTTAGAAAAAGATACAAAAAGGATGTAAAACTACTTTAGGATTCAGAAAGTGGAAAAATTCTGCGATTTCCCTTGGCTATACACATCCTAGTCTTTAAAAAAAGAGGGAACAAAATTCACTTTAAGAACAAAGCTGAAAGTGTTTCAAATGTTCTTAATTACAGCACAATCCTGTAAGTCCTTGCACAAGAAAAGTTTGAAACTTTAATCATTCTAAATGCAAAAGAGTGATGAGTGGTTTTGCACTTGATGAGCAAGACTTTATGAAATAAAAAATAATGGAAAAGTTGATAAAAACAACATAGTATAATACCAGGATCTTCATTTCCTCTCTTCGCTTACACATACTTTTAATACCTATTTGTGAGCAATGTAATATAAATCCATCTCATCAAATTACTTATGCTCTACTAAGAAACATCAAGTATTAGGTGATTTAGCCATGGTGTGATATGTGACGCTGGGGTAAAAAAAGTCACTTTTCAGGGCGTTACTAAGTACTATGCACAGATTCAACTGAACACACAATCCTAGTTATAGTACCAACAGGTGACTGAACAAAAGGGAACTGGTAGTTCTGGGCAAAGATACAGCAGTGGTTTCTCTGCCTTTCCTTCTGAAAAACCAGCTTCTACAATCTGCTTCCACCTTCCTATAAAAAACCTACATCAAGCTTAATCATTACAGAATCATAGAATCATAGAATGGTTTGGTTGGAAGGGATCTTAAAGACAATCTAATTCCAAACTCTCTGCTATGGACAGGGACACCTTCCACCACACCAGGTTGCTCAAAACCCTGGCCTTAAACACTTGCAGGGAGGGGGCATCCACAGCTTCTCTGCACAACCTCTTCCAGTGCCTCACCACCCTCACAGGGAAGAATTTCTTTCTGATATCTAATCTAAATCTTCCCTCTTCCAGTTTAAAGCCATTGCCCCTTGTCCTAAGGGCACTCCATACCCTTGTTAAAAGTCCCTCCACAGCTTTCTTGTAGGCCCCTTTTAGATACTGAAAGGCTGCTCTAAGGTCTCCCAAGAGCCTTCTCTTCTCCAGGCTGAACAACCCCAACTCTCTCAGCCTGTCTTTGTATGAGAGGTGCTCCAGCCCTCTGATCATCTTTGTGGTCCTCCTCTGGACTCGCTCCAATAGGTCCATGTCCTTCCTGTGCTGAGGACCCCAGAGCTGAAGGCAGTACTGCAGGGGAGGTCGCACCAGCGG
>NW_009626787.1:1369-6491 GCF_000690535.1 Cariama cristata
TGCCCTGCTGATCACGCTGCTTTTGATGCAGCCCAGGAGACGGTTGGGTTTCTGGGCTGCAAGTGCACATTGTTGGGTCATGTTGAGCTTCTTGTCAGCTAGCACCCCAAGTCCTTCTCCTCCAGGCTGGTCTCAATCCATTCTCTGCCCAGCCTGTATTTGTGCTTGAGATTGCCCTCACTCAGCTGCAGGGTCTTGCACTTGGTCTTGTTGAACTTCATGAGGTTTGCACAGGCCCACCTCTCAAGCCTGTCAAGGTCTCTCTGCATGGCATTCCTTCCCTCCACTGTGTCGACCGCACCACAACAGCTTGGTGTTGTCGGCAAACTTGCTGAGGGTGCACTCAATCCCACTGTCCATGTCCCTGACAAAGATGTTAAAAAGCGCCAGTCACAATACCAACCCCTGAGGAATGCCACTCGTCACCAGTTTCCATTTGGACATCAAGCCGTTGACTGCAACTCTTTGAGTGTGACCATCCAGCCAATTCCTTATCCACTCAGTGGTCCATCCATCAGTTCCTAGTCTCTCCAATTTAGAGATGAGGATGTTGTGCGGGACAGTGTTAAATGCTTTGCACAAGTCCAGGTAGATGACATCAGTTGCTCTTCCCTTATCCATCAAAGCTGTAACCCCACTGTTGGCAGCCACCAAATTTGTCAGGCGTGATTTGCCCTTAGTGAAGCCATTTTGGCTGTCACCAATCACCTCCTTATTTTCCATGTGTCTTAGCATAGCTTCCAGGAGGATCTGCTCCATGATCTTGCTGGGCACAGAGGTGAGACTGACTAGCCTGTAGTACCTGGGTCTCTTAATACCTCTCTTTATTTAACTGGAGTAAATCACACTAGTGTTTCATGAAAAAAGTGACAGTTTAATTCACTAACATTAAAGTTTGTATCACCTGATTACAAGGGTTAATTGTAATTCAGGCTATTTTGCCCTTGAAGAAATATTGTATAATCACTGTGTATAGCAAACACTCCTGGACTGAATGTTAGCTGACCAATGCTCTTTCGTTTTGGTCATTACAAACTAATTCAGTGAAATGATTCTGTTTCTGAACTGGCATATGGGAAACTAGGAAGCAATGAAGGTATAACAAACGTATGTCCTTTATTTCTATAGTCGGCACTTTCCCAGCAACTTTCCATTAATAGTATTTAACTTTATGGCCACTCCCCATAACTCATTAAAAACTTCCTAGAGACAACTAACTCAAGAGAGCTATTGAAGGCAGCAACGGGACTCCTTATTCTAAGAATATATCTTCATTCTGTCTGCTTACAAGCAGAAGCTTCATAGTTTGAACTCTATCTCTCCTCCAAAAAGCACTAACAAAATGTGAATAAAAACTCGTATTTGAGTTTAAAGATATTTTTGTTGGCACCAGAGAACTTAATTGCAAACATAAGAGAACGACAAAGAAGACAGCTACCTGTCATCAGCTAAAATACATTACCTGATGTGTTAAACTCTAGTGTGAAATACAGGTAAACTCTAGTGTGAAATACAAAGAGTGGTCCTGCTGATTTCAATGAAGCCATGCATCTGAAGAAAAGGAGAGTTTGTCCTCTTTTCCCCCTACTCAAATTATTTACTGACACCAATGATGGTGAAAAAGTATAAAATGCAAAAAAGTATACCAAAGAGTTGTAAGGCACTATCTCTGAAACCCATGCTAGCAGCCAACAGCTTCACAGATCATAAAATGTACCACAGCCATATCAACCATATGCATAAAGTATTAACTGCTATTAAAACGTCTAAGGTTTTAGCATCTGTCCTAAAAATGCAGGGACCAGCTCTAAAGCAAAGCATTATTTTGAACCACAAAATCTCTAAGTTACAGTCGGGCATATTCCAGGTACTATTTAAACTCATAAAACAGAGAAATTCAAAGTCAAGACTGGAATTCTTTCCTGAGTTAACCCAGAGATGGCCAACAGCCAACTGTTACTAGGCAGATATTCAAAAGTTAAGGAGGGAAGGAGTCAATGAAAAAAGTTCTCCTTACACTCACCTAAACAAAAGGACTGAAAAAGTTTCTGAACTACCAGGGGAACTGGCATATAAACAGAGCAAAAAACTGAGACACATTTGACAATCAGCAGAAGAGAATTCACATTGCATGACCCTAGAAGATGTAGCATATCCAGTAGCCACATAAATGAACAGGAACTGGCACCGTTCCTAATAACCTAAAAATCTCCTACTGCAGTGAATCCAGTAAGATACCTGAAAGCATGTATTGCTTTTAGGAAAAAGCGATGTGTTAGTATTATATAGTGAAATTTCCACCACTCAAATTTGTCTCGCTGTAAGACACAAATGTAACTTTCTCCTGAATCTGAAAGTGTACCCTGAAAATGAAATATTTTCAGTAGCTTGAGACATTGCCTCTCAATTCTTTATTCAAAGTACCTATTCCTTCACTTAAATTCTCTACAATTGCCCCTGTATCAGAAATGGTGGAAAGTGTAGTATAAAGAACAATGCACACATAACATTAAAAGGATCACTGTCTACTTGCTAACTTTTATTTTTTCAGCTCAAAGAGCTAAAGCCTCTCTGAATTCTTGTCCGACTCAATGTGCTGAACAATACACGGAAACCTGAGCAATAGCCACAATGCTTTTGCTGGAAGTTCTGTCCATAAGTGACTAAACAGGTTAATTAGGTCTAGTAGTTACAATACTATCAAAACAACTACCAAAGAGCTCCTTTTAAGGTCAGATTGGCTCCTTGTCAGTACACACACACAGAAACTTGCAGCCCCTTTACTACTTTAGTTCTGATGTCTTAATCGTTCAAACACCTCTCCATGCATTTAACTTCAAGCTCCTAAGCAAGAAAGCCTTCAGATACTTAAACATGCAAAATTCTTTGCTTTCTTAGACATGATCCATAATCAAAAGCAACAAACAGTTTAAAATAAACATACAGAGCGAATGGATGAGGAAATACGGGAGAAAACGCAATGACCACAGATTAAAGTTAGATGGTTGAAAGAGGTAATTTTTCTAAAGGTTAGTAAGACATTACAGCAGAATTCCAAGGCAGAAAGAACATGAAAATTTTCCAAGTTACTTTAAAAACCAACTATCTTGACAGCTACATCAGAACCCAAAGGACACATGCAATTTTTTGGTCTTTGATTTGAGAGTTTGACTGTTTCTCTTGTTATTTCTCACCATCACAAATCAGTAAACAACATGAGCAAGAGAAAAAGGCAAGCAATTTTCTCTGAGATTTCCCTTTGGTTTAAAATTTATTTCCTTCCGGGTCACTAAACCTCATGTTGGAAAACCTGCTCTACCCCTTTTTCACCAGACACTTCGTATAAAAAGGGCTAAAAGAAGTGCTAGACAGAAGTTAGTATATGAACTAGGTCCACTGTTATTTAGGGATTTTTACTATGTTTTTCCATCCATAGTTGCACATGTGTCTGTTACAATAAGATCAATGAACTATTAATGGCATCTTCATGTGAATAGTACATCAAATAGGAATATCCAAAGCACTGTTTACTTTTGATAATGAAAGAGTTGAGCAGAGTATTCAACTTAGCTTTTCCTGGTATTTAGATCTAGTTCCACTACTCAGTTCTAAAAACCCTTTCATATATGAATAGGTCTTTCTTCTGTGGATATTTTCCAGCTGCATTACCAGCTTCCAAAAACTTTTTTTCTCCCCTTCAAAATTATCACTTGAAATCTGTATGATCATAATCATCACGATATCATTTTCAGAGCATTATGACCATGGTGGACAATATTTTTAAATGTAGATGTTATTTTAAAAGTTTTACATTTCTTAAAGTGGATATTAACAGACTTCTACAATAACCAGTTGCATTAATATATGCAGTCTGAATCCTATTATTAAAAATAGTTGTTTTTTTCTGAGACACTTGTAAGTTATGCTCACATTGATGGCACACAAAATATACTATTTAGAGGACTGGTAATGTCACACAAGTCATAACTTCTTTTAACTATTGCCTCAATTAAGTGTTGACCTCTTTCTGTAGCTGTAAGGGAACCCCAACAAAAACTTTAAAACAAAAAGAAAGCAGTAGGCAGAAAGCCGAGACTACCTACACATCTTCATTACTTCCAATTGTTTGTGGTTTAGAAACTGGTTTAAGAAAGAAAGTGTACTGTGCAGTGTGATCATCACAACAATGATTACATAATTCAACAGCATTTGAAAAAAATAACATACATGTGGAAAAGTCAGGTTTTGCACATTATTAACTTTCCAGTTTAATTTAAAATGCAGTATATCCCCAAAGGCTGTGCTATAAATCATGGACTAAACACCTGCAGACTTCCTTAGTCTGAAAATAAAAGAGTGTGTGTGGTGCAAATTTGTAAGAAAAAAAGGAAGAAAAGAAAAAAGGTATGACTTAGATGTAGTGACAGGAAATAGGGCCCTTAAAGAACAGTGGTGAGAAGTGAGAACTTAAAGAGGAACAATAAAGGCCAAAAGAGGTTTGATGAGGGATCAGGAGTAGAAGACTCAGTGAGCTAGTCAGCCAGCTACATAAAGCTCTTAAATCCTTTGCACAATGTGATCTGCCAAAGAGGCAACCCAAGAATAATATTGTATTTATCACCCCAGGGATATTAAAAATGGACTTTCTTTGTAGCTACACTTTTGAGAAGTAAATAGAGTTTAAATCAGTGATTACATAGCTTTAGTTGAATAATCTAAAAATTAAAATATTATTAAAATTATTTACTTTTAAACCACTAGATATGTTTTCAAGGTTTATTTAATTTAGTCTCAGCTGATTATTTGGTAACAAGCACAACAGAATGTATCCTTTTATTACATACTTTAGGCTGCAAGACTTTAAGTAAATATTTATAAATTTATTGTATAATAGCCTAAGTGCGCAGGTTTTTATTTCTACTGTAAATTTAGTTACCTTAATTACTGCACACTGGTACTTGCAGCCAAAACTTTGCTAGTACTTAGCTATTCAGTATTCTATTCAGCTACCTAGCTTCATGTTGCTCTGTACCCATAACTATAATTCATCTTTCCAAAAAGAAATCTGAACAATGTGAGAAACAATAAACTCGGGGGGGGCGGGGGGGGGGGGGGGAAGAGA
>NW_009626787.1:6522-13386 GCF_000690535.1 Cariama cristata
AAAACCAGAACTGACAAATTAATAAAAATACAAAAGTAATTTCAAAACATATCTTTAAATTGAAAAGTTAAAGCCAACACAACAGATTTCATGTTTCAAGATTAATACAACATGAACCTGATCTCATTTAACTGAAATCAGGTAAAATTCTGTAGTACACTTTACATGGAGCAGAATCAAGTGTTCTGGGCTCCTTTTATTCCTAAAATTAAAGAATGCTTTCCCCAGTTCATTGTTACCCACACATTTTGGTGTACAGTACACACAAATGACTCAAGCAAAAGATGCAGCATAAGGATTAAAATGTACCCTTTGCTTACGTATGTAAGCATACGCATACCCACCCGTATGATGGCACCAGACATGCTATCGGAAATCTGTAACCCACTACTGCATCTAACTAAAGATTTATGTTACAAAGGAATATATACAAATGACTAAGCAGAACACTCAGCATAAGGATTAAGACTTCTTACCCCATATTTACACTGGCGGGATGTTGCTCCATACTGGAAGCGACACTGTTCATCAGCATCATACACCTGACCTGGGGCCACAGCTGGATAAAGAAAGTCACGCTTGGGAGGCTCATTATCAAGGCAAGTACCACGGCCCGAACTGTTCAACATAAAGGACCAAATCAATTAGGAATTCTACTGACTGTAAATCACAGTAATGATATCATGTATCTAGTTCTTACTTTTAACAGCATTGGGTGTGAAACAAATATGATTGCAATAAACAAACAGTAAGATGGTACACCCATAGTAAAAAGAAAAAATAATTAGAGGGAATTATGAAATTAAAATAATTTTTCATCATTATTAACAAAAATGCTTATTTTAGATTGTGAAATAGATTTCATATATTATCCTTTTTTAAAGTGCAATAATTTCTGAGCCACACAAGACTGATTTTCAGTTTTGTTTTAAGATTCCTGTTTGTTTTCACTGAACAATAGCTACATTTGGTCACAGAATGAAAAATAAACAAATTAAGCAAACGAAATAAATTCAGCTTACAATTCTTAATGACATTTCTGATTGTTCAAACAGCTAAGTACAATCTTATAGATATGAGCAGCTCAACTGGTTGATATAAAACACATTTAAATTTCAATATGACTAAATGTTTATAGGATTAGGATTTTAATACGCACACTTTTCTTCCATTTAAGTGAACAAAATAGTTACAGTGGTCAAAATTCTGAAGGATCTTCAAATTAACCCATACAACAGTGAGTGAAAAAATTTGTACGGATCCAAGATCTTTTCTATTGTATGAATAATATTTAGTCTTGAAAATTTCAGGTTAGAACTAAGATCATCGTCTTTGAAAACTTTAACATTTTCTTCTTTTATATTCACTGTTTTGTTTGATGTTTGGTGGTTTTTCTTCCAAAATATGCCCATATTCAATCACAATATTTTAGTGTAGTGGAATAAACAACAAAGAAATACAAATGTAGACAGAGTTCTGTTTATAAAACTTTGTACTTTGCTAAATATAATTATTCAGTTTTATTTAGTCAGTGTGCATAAAAGAGGACAGATGCTTTTTTACTTTCATTTCACATGTGAATAAGTGAGGATTTTTAAAGAATTCTTATGCCAACACTTTAAATTTTTTTCTGACATTCCTACAAATTTTGCCAGCACTTATGGGTTTTTTCCCAAATCTTTTCCATGCACCTTGCCAAAGGAACATAATTTCAGAGGTGAATGTTCTACACTGTTTTTTGGAGATCTCAGATTTTCTCTACTTTTCATCTGTAAATAAAAAAAGAGCAAAAAGTCTCCTTTAAATACACACTTTATTTTCTCATTCTAACCCTATTTTATTCAATTCTTTGAAACACTATAATAAACTCACTGGAAAAACAAAGAAACAAACAACTGCTGACCATTTCAGAAGGCAGCAAACAGCAACTAAGGCAATAACCAGGTAAATACAGAAAAAAATATACTTGATTACTAATCCAAATGAATTTACTGTGATTCATCTGCACACACACACACTGCCCCACATCCTCTCAGCTGAAATCTACCTTTAAAATATGAACTGTGTGGTTCTAGCATAAAAAATAAGGTACTTGCCTCTTTATTCCAGTTTTAATTATTGCAAGCACATGTATTTTCTAAGGGCAGAAGTTGGGAAACAATCCTACATTCTTTTGAAATATTTCAGTGTTGTATTTTCTGTGTATGAGGAGTACATGTTAATGACTCCAACATGAAAGTAACTCAAATACAATCTGATTTTTCTGCATTGTCTGGACTTAACTGCAGATAAGAACTCTGCTTAAACAAGTAATGGGAAGTTGACATCAGTTTGAGCTAGTATTGCATATGATGGGAACATTTCCATTGATTCCAGTAGTGCAGAGTTTGGTCTTTGAACTGTGATACTGTAAACAGTCAGTCAAGGACACAGTATTTAAAAACCTTCATTACCTCCAGTGACTCTTGCCATAGGTATATGTACCCCTGCATGGATTAGATTACAGAATCAGATCTAAATCTGTAAATGCACTGAATTTGTAAATTAAAGTCTATACCTACTCTACAAGACATATAATTGCAGCAATGTAACTAAAAATCCTTGTAGTACATACAAAAATATGCCTCTTCTGCTTTAATGACAGGATTTGCACCATAATGAAGTATCGTTGTAGCAGGAAAAAAGCAAAAAAATGACTATCAAGCAGTCATTAACTTACTACCTACATTACATCACCACCTCTCAAACTGAAAACTTGTTTCTCTCTTTCCTTCTGCTTCAGTTCTATTATTTCTTTCAAGTAGTTGAACAAAATTTACACGTTTTGTGCGAGAACCTCATACTATATTGTGAGAATTGAAGTATTTTGGAAAAGAAGTATCATATGTTACAAAACACATTAATAAACCCAGCGACTTTCCATTGCTAATGAAAGGTCTCACCAAAGCTGTGCAAAGGATGAATACAGGCTGAGGACCATATAACCTTTCCAGACGACTTCTACTGGACTCAGGAATGGTGTAATACTCGAGTCTATGTCCTTGTTCTCCCTTTCTCTTTGCCGCCCCAAAGCAAAACCCAGACACTTGAGAAAAAAAATCTGCTAAATCTAGGGGAATGAACCAAAAGGGTGAAGAACAATGTTATCAGAACAGTTACAAGCAACGATCTAATAGTTATTATTGATCAGGCCTATAAAAGTGAAAAAAGCCCTTTGTATAGATGTAAAAAAGACAACAGGAAGGAAGAGAATGCCCAAATACCTTCATTTCTGCAATTTTAGAAAATTTCTACTCACAATCACTTTTGTGCTTTGTGATTTTACCTTATACAGGAACCATATACAAAGTCAAAAAACCTACATGATATCCGTGCAGAACATTTACATTTTTGAACAGGGAGTGGATAAACCTTCAGTGTCTGCAGCAGAAATAAGATGACCTCAAACACATCCTTCCATTCTATTTACTCCACTAGATACTACTAGTACTCTAAGACTTTCTCATTTTCCTAATTTTAGGTTAATTTCATGAGGTTTTATGGGACATAGTGGGACTGGTTTCAATTACAAAATAGCTAAGCTTGATGTCATTTCATCCCAGTATTCCAGTGTAGTGTCTCAAGAGATCTATGTAAAACACTCTACAATATAATTTAAACATTGTTTCATATTTTAATATCACAAGATGGCAAATTAATCTTCTGTTTGGAAGGATATCAAGGACACTAGAGCATTCTCTGAAAGCTTAAGATCTCAGACATGCTATTACCGCTGACTGCTTGATCAAAATAACAGTAACCAGGGATTCAATGTTAGAATCTTTACAGACTGAACAATGCAAAACTGAGGATCATCACCTCTGTACAGACAAGGCTGTTTTATTCAAGGCCAACAAAGAGAAAAAGGAAAAACCATGGATGTAGACCTTTCAGGTTTATGCTTCTATTACAGTATCTATTCCCAAATATCTCACCAACATACACAGCACAACACAACTCCTTCAATGGTTGAAGAAAATATCCCAGAACACTGGGACTGAAAATAGGGTTTGAGTGTTACAGAATCGGCTCATTCATAATAATGATGTGGACTATAATGCAAGTTATGATTAACGATCAAAAATTAAATGTATTATAAATATTTGTAATTATCTGTTATAGCTAAACAATCACATACATAAATATATGGACAGTATACATATTTCATGTAATTCTGTTACCAAACTACCCATAAAAATAGGAAAAAAATAGTAAAATTTATTAACTATAAACACAGTGCATTTTATACATATATATGAAATACATATAAAAACATGATTTATTTACTTGTCTATAGTACATCTGGCTTCTAACAGAATCCTTACTTCATATTTATTACATACTTTTCTTGAGTAAGAACTGATTTTTAGAGAGCCCCAGGACATACCGCTTAACTTAACATTAAGGAATAAACTTTGCAGATTGCTCCGTAGTCTACAGATAATAACATAAATATTTGCAGAATCAGGGCATAAGTAATGGAAGTGTGATTTGGAGTGGTATGTTTAAAATTAAAATGAACCAGCAATAGGATTACTAAATGAAAACATTCTTGAATGTTAGGGAAATTCAGATATTGATGTGGATTTACCACTCACTCTCATGATAAATTCTGCTTCTTTCCAACCTTTTATGCAAGGCTGGCTCTATATCTTATCTATTTCATAGCAAAGCCTCTCTAATTTGGCACAATCTTTCATAATACTCAATTTCTATTTTGTTTAGTAGCAGATAATTTGCTATGTCTTTAATGTATATTTTCCTGCACAATATGGTCTGTATTCCAAAGCATTCTTTTATTCATTTGAATAAATATCCAGCAGACATATTAGAAAAAATCTATTGGTCCACCTATCACAATCATCCAACTACCAAAATCTATTGGTATCTGGATTTGAGCGTTTGGGAGATACTAAGCTATAAAATGTTGGAGCAGTTTGTTGTTCTATATTTATTTCATCAAACATTCTACAAATAAGTTAATGGGAATCTGCTGCTGATTCTGCCTTTTACAATTTTTTTTTAAATTTAAATAACCCAAGAGGTAGACAGAGAGCAATACTTGCAAAGTCAACGCTCAAAAACGTGTTGCCAGCCCATGATTACAGACACTTTTTTTTTCAACTGGGTAGCCTGTTAAGCAAAATGTAGGACTTTGAAAGTTTCAGAAATCTACAGTACTTGGGGATATACACTTTTTATTCAATTATCTGTTAGCAAAAAAATAATTCCTAGTAAACTTTGAAGAAAAAAGAAGCAAATTATAATCCAAAGTGTAGGTCAACAGATAATACTGAATGTAAATTTTCTCCAAGGATTTGTAGAGAGAGAGATGAAATTTTGATATGATTGCTGTGACCTTATCTTTCAAAACTAGTCCTGGCTTGTACTTTCTTTAAAAGTTAATTTAGATTTCTGGAATACCAGGGGACTAGGCAATCTGCCATAGATAGCATATGAGGCATATATAGACGTAGCCTATATTTATCTTGCACATCCACTTGTAAGTCCAAGATTCTTGGGTAGATGATTTCTGGGCCCAAACATCAGATGATTTTTACATTGTCTACACGGGCTTGCTTGGACCAACATAGTTTTGGCTCCTTTCCAGTGTTAGAAAGGTGCAGTCTCAGATCTAAATCCTGCTGTATGGCAATCCTAGAGACTCTCCAAGAATTTCCTGTGATAGATCCTACTTATTAAAATAGCTAAAGACTCCTGGTTCTTCTCCATCCATCTTCAAATGACAATCCCACTTTTGAAAGACAGAGTTAGCCATCTGGCTTCTTCTGACACTTCTCCTATCTGATACTGACAAGATTAACAAAAAATTAACTATGATTCCAGAAATCACCCAGATTTTTTAATTACAAAACGTAAAAGTAACTGAATAAAGAATTCTAAGCACAAAAATTCTCTTCTTTACATCTAGGTACCTGCATGACTCTACAGGCACACTGTATAAATGTATGCTGGATGTAATGAAATTTGCATGTTATATATATATACATATTTTATATATACACACACACACATGCTGCATAGAATGAAATTCATACTAATTGGTTTTCAGTCACAAACAATATTTTTAGGCTTGGTTCATTTCTCCTATAAACAGATATTAAGGGTTTCTACTCCTCTCAGAGGAAACTGTTGTCTGACACTGCTCTACACCTCTTCATTTCTCAGTGAGTATTTCTGCACCTAATTCCATAAAAGGTTAGTGAAATTTAAAGCCAATGTAAAGCACTTATTAACAATTCAGGTGATAAACTGGATTCAGTCCTTCTTTCACTCTAACATAAAGCTTGCCAGACAACAGCTATTACGTGCTAGAAGGAATGTTTTCCCCAGAAAAAAATTATTTTCTTTGGCCATTTCAGAGCCTGTGCCGGCTGGCCATCTTTCTTGAGAGTTTTGATAGATCTCTTATAAATATATAACTTTGCTTTGTCTTATTGTCAACCTTTGAGCCATATTCATCCTCTATCTGGCCATCTCGCAAAATAAATTGCTCTCCCAACTACTGCCTGACTGAAATGATACCTTCCAAATGGTACTTAATGGCTGTTCCTCAGTAGCCTCAGTCTGGAAAACTTGTTTCTGGGTGTCGTTTAAGAAAGTCTTGTGGAAGAGAAGGATGAAGCTGAGGCTCTACTTTGAGTGTCAACAGGATGACTTCTGTTTCAAAATGCTTCTGCTTGATTATAAAGGGCAATGCGGTATCTACACTACAAAATGGCACACAGTGCACAACTGCTGTAGCAAGTGGTGACCGAAGTTGGTAATCTAGTTATCCTGATTTGGCTGAAACAGAACTATTTC
>NW_009626788.1:0-3046 GCF_000690535.1 Cariama cristata
TTCTATGATTCTATGATTCTATGATGCAAGACCATGTCCTTCCCTGTGAAGTCCCATGAGGGTGGAACATCCCCTGCTCTGCATGAAATTCAATGGAGCACAAGTAGATATCCATTTACTCCTCAGAATTTCTCCATGTTAATGAATTCATAATTTTGCTCTCATTTCTCTACATGTTTGACAGTCTGGTGCAGCAGGGAAGGCCAAAAGCAGAATGTAAATTGAGTGCAACTTCCCCTCCTTCCTCAAGAACATCCTGGCAGGTTTTGTGTTGCTTTTGGAAAGGTGGATAAATCATGGTCTTTCCTGCGCTCCATTTTTATTTCAACAATTACAACTCTGGTATGTTCCTGTCACTTTGACATATTTGTGTTTTTCTTAGGTACTTGCTGAATGATTAATACCCAAGATTATATTTTAATTCAGAAAGAATAGGACTGTAATTTTTTCATGGGCTTTATATCTTGCCTCCAAAGGGCATCAACATTTGCACCACAGAAACAAGAGGGAGAAAGCAACAACAAAAATATAGCAGACAGAAAAATCTATTGCTAGGTTATTTCTCAAGAGGATTTGTCCGTATATTCAACAATAATATTCAAGCTACCTCTAGCAGCTTCAATAGAATTTCTTTTATTTAACAATTCTAAGTGTTAAGAAAAGCACAACTGACAATATAGTAGCATGGAAATAAAATCTGAATCTTGTTCTGTAGTGTACTCCCCAAGTACTGAAGGATCTTCTACCTCAAATATCTACCGTATAGTCAATCTTCAAATGCCTACCAAATATCATGATGCTTCATCTGACTTACCAAAATTCCTCTTGAAAGGGCTACTTTTCTTTAATTTGACATATCTTTTATATATATATTTACATTTGTATTTAGCTAAGATTAAAATTTGAAGCATAAAAATCCCTAAAGATTTTTCGACTTTTCCTTCTGGTTGCCTATATTCTAAAACATTTACAGTAACAATAGCAGGTTACTATGCTAAAAGTCTTAATTTCGGACAGTCAAATTTACACGACACGTAAGTAGATAACACCACACGTGTTCATTTGGACAGGGAAGTATGTTCATGATTAGTTTTAAAATCAAAGTGTGTGCCAAAATACCAGCTCACCTCAGCTCTGCTACGTTGTTCTAGTAACATGGAAGAATACAGTTCAGAGATTTTTTTTTAGGAGCGTGGGAAGCATTAAGTTGTCCAGCATGACAGTTACATCAAAGAATTTAATCTTTTTGTACTCATCTCAAATGTAACAATTTTCAGTTGAACATCATCCTGCGTTTTGGAAAGTGATCCTTTCTTGAGCTTGCAATTCCAAGTGATGGAGATTACAGCTAGTTGAAAAAAAAAAAAAAAAAAGGATTTTTCCCTTAGAAGAAATCTCAAATGGAATAGCTAAGTTTAGATTTTTTCAATTGAGATTGCAAATTGAAAGTCTGAAATTACCATATAAGAAGAAAGCTGTTTCAAACTAGTCTTAAATACAATAGCATGGGGGCTGGATGTTAAGCACTAAATCTTTATCTGATAGTATATTTTATGGCAAAATAAGATTAATATTAGACCTATCCTTGAGGAAAGTTCAAATTTTGGGGAAAAAAATGAACACATTTTCCAAAAGAGTTTTTCCATAAAATTATTAATCTCTGGATAAAAGAAAGCTTTCTCTGAAAAAAAAAAAAGTTCTCCATTCAAAAAAAATCCCTTGGTAAGACGTTTCAGTAGTTAATTA
Organism: Cariama cristata; assembly: GCF_000690535.1. NCBI lineage: Eukaryota > Metazoa > Chordata > Aves > Cariamiformes > Cariamidae > Cariama > Cariama cristata. The sequence continues at coordinate 1,747 of NW_009626788.1, forward strand.
TTCTCATTTATAATTTGCATCTTAATTGAACTTGTCTATCACCAACTGCCAGGCAATCTTTTCTCTCTGTGTTTCAGAGTCAGGGAACCTCTTCTATCAGATCTTGCACGTGCTGTTTCAGATTGTAATCAAGTCATATTTAAGCTTCTCTTGTTTTAGCAACCACAGTTCTAAATCCAGCCTTTTCCTAGCAAAAAAAGAAAAGGTCGAATACTTTTAAAAGAAAATTAAATGTGTTTTTGAGTATTTTATTCAACGAATTATCAAACAATTCACTGGGGTTTTTTTGGCACCATATCCCTAGTATCCATAGATAATTATCTTGCACTTTTAAAACCAGCACTTCTCCATATGCAATAATGCAATTCATAATCTGCCCTTAAAATATCTGTTTATGCATCACCAGAATGATGGTACTGTGCTTAGAAGATGAACTAAACTTTTCATTATCCTTAATAAAATAAGAATCAGTTTAAAGAAGACTCATTGTGGTCTCTCACTACACTTTAGAAGAAAAAAAAGGAAAAAAATTATTATAATTTAAAAAAATAAGTTCAACAGGGTAAAACATGTTCAGCAAAGAAACAGCTCTTCTCTTCTTTAAAGAGCTCAAATTCTTAACATACTGCTGCTAGTATTCATACATTTCTTTTTCTGATGTTTCTCCTTGTCCTTTCAATATCAAAGGTGTATCCTTTAATTGCTATTTCAAACTGGGTATCAGAAAACCTTTACTTCTTGTGACTCATGAGTTAAGAAAAAAAATTACTATAATATTTAATGGAAGAACTTCTACTTTGTTTTTGGTTTTAACTCCTGTTTCAAACTGGGACCACAGAGGACATAAAAAGTATAGCTCCTCCTAATTTTCATCTTCCTCTTTTCCCACAGTAACAGGATCATGGTTTCTGTTTTGGTTGTTGTCAGATGGAAGTGAATCTAATGATTACAAAGGAATTGTGGTCTTAAAAGCCCTGGAGAATTTACTAGTGAGCAAACAAAAGTAGTATAGCACTGTTTTGGAAAACGGGGTTTTACACACATTCTAAATACGACCTTTTAGGTTTGTGGGAGTCACTAAAAACCATCCTGCTGCAGCATCATTTCTATACTGACAGAACCTTACTGAACTGTTTGAGTGCCGTGCCTGGGATAACAGAAAATTTTTGCTTTTTGGATGTGCAGCTTTGCCTCACTTATTAGATGGTCTTTATTTTGATCCACAAGTTTTCTTGGTTTTGGTTTTCTGATTCTCTCCTCCATCTCTCCTCCATCAATGACATAGACAATGGAATCGTGT
>NW_009626789.1:0-6693 GCF_000690535.1 Cariama cristata
GCTGCACCAACATTTTTGTTGCTCTAGGATCGCAAGTAGTAAATCCAGGAAGCTCCACATTTTGCATCATGAGATGCCAAAAAATATTAAATCATAATTAACTGCTTCATTACAGCCAGCAAATCTATTTATCCCATGACTGAACATCAACAGCTGAAAAGTCTCACGGCCATTGCCAAGCTGAGGTGTGATGCCGATACCTAACTGGAGAAGACCTGGGCCACCTGAACGTGTTAGAAGGTACACACAGCTCCTCGGGACGGCCTCCGGGTGAAGAGGGAGCAGTGGGGAAGGGACATCGGGTACTGTCTGCAATAGCCACCAAGCGGCAGCAAATAAGCAAAGGTTGGAGGTGGTTGACATGAAACCAACCCAAGGCTTTCTTGAACAGCTTTCAGCAAGTGACTTCTGGGCCAGCTTGTAGGTGCCAGGCCAAAGCTGGGGAGCTGTGCTGGTGAAAAGGTCTCTTTGAATGATTAGCTTTCACAGTCACGACAAGAAAGCTCTCCCAGGGAGTGAGAGGAAATACTGGAAGAAAGAAGTAACTTTGCCTGTGAGCAATTGTGTGGGGATGCACCACTGAAAAGCTTTACTCTGAGAACCTGGTAACTCTGTGATAAACGGGATAGAGCTGGCCTGACCAACCCTCTGCACTGTTCTGTTTTACTTTTTAAATGATGGTCTAGAAGGGACTCGGGTAAAGTCTCATTGTCTTATCAGTGTGTTTGGGCATGTTTCTGACACAGAATTCTCCCTCCTCATTCCCTGCCAGCAGATTAGGGTCTGAGCCTCATGCATTCACTTGCCTTCCTTCAGCATCATCAGCACCTTCAGATAATTTTCACGTCTACGAACTGGACCACAGCTGCTCTGAACAGACTGCATGTGCCTGCCTTGTTGCCCTCGCACCTCAATTTTGCTCATCCTTCTCCCTGTAGCCACAGAAATGACCAGTGACAGCCCAGCTGTACCAGCAGACTGTGGCTCTAGTCCTGTGTCTGCACCTCTGTAATACACACCTTCTACTAGGAAATCTGCCAGTGTGTTCTATTGTTCCGGATCAGCTGGAAAAAAAAACAAACTAAAATGTGAAATCTTTCAAAAAATAAATTGTTCTTAACCTCAGTCCAGGTGTCACTAAGGCCTGAGGCCCCAAGACAAAGCTGCTCTTTGTGTAAAATACACCTGGGAGACCTTAGCTGATGGAGCTGTGCAACAGGGCACAGTAAGGTAGGAGACAAAGGTCTGTGCTGATTCAACAGGGGTGAAATTCCTTCTCAGCCACAAATCTGAACACTAGTTCAAGTCTGGATACATGCAGAAGAATCTTACAGCTGCTATGCATTTTGACTCAAAGAAGTAACTCTGTGTTATTTGTAAAAGTTAGGCTAATGATCTGATACCAACTCTGACTGGATGTTTTAAGATTTACACGCGCTCCTCCCTAGCATACTACTTACTAATGGTTACGCCTACAGAATTCAATGAAATGGTATGGAGTCTTGGGTGCCTCCTCTTTTCCTTTCTCATTCTCACGTGGAAACAGTACACGCCGAGGACAATTGCGAATTGCAGAGTTACAATTTATTCCCATCTATCCCTGATAACGCTGTTTCAGAAATACCTTGCATTTATCTGCCAGGGTACTTGTGGCCAATCCACGGTGTGTTGCATTTTTATCACTGAATTCATCAGAAAGCGGTGTGAACATTTGGGTCCTTGCTCTCCTCATATTTGCAAGGGAACTGTAATGCAGACCAAACTAAGGAAACTGAGGAAGAAGGAGCAGCTCAGGCAGAATGTGAGAGATGAGACCATCCTTGTCACATTTTATGAAATCCCCCTAGTGTTTTAACTGATCCTTGCAAGGGACTTTTTTATTTGAAACACTTGATTACATCCGTGAGAAGCCTAGGAAAGTACAGACACCCATGTTCAGAAATACCCTTCCTCTCTGATTAAACATGTATCTGCTACAGGGACCTTGACAAAACTCTCGTGGTTTAACCCCAGCGACCAACTAAACACCACGCAGCCGCTCGCTCACTTCCCCCCTGCCCCCAGTGGAATGAGGAGGAGAATCGAAAAAAGATAAAACCCATGGGTTGAGATAAGAACAGTTTAATAATTGAAATAAAGTAAAATATACTACTACTACTACTACTACTACTACTACTAGTAATGAAAAAGGAGATAACAAAGAGAGAGAAAGGAATAAAACCCAAGACAAGACAAGTGATGCCGAATACACTTGCTCACCACCCACTGACTGACGCCCAGCCCATCCCCGAGCAGTGATCGGTCTTCCCCGGCCAACTCCCCCAGTTTCTATACTGGGTATGACGCTCTATGGTATGGAATATCCCTTTGGCTGGTTCGGGTCAGCTGTCCTGGCTGTGCTCCCTCCCAGTTTCTTGTGTACCTCCTCGCTGGCAGAGCATGGGAAACTGAAAAATCGTTAACCTAGGGTAAGTGCTACTTAGCAGCAACTAAAACATCAGTGTGTTATCAATATTATTCTCACACTAAATCCAAAACACACTGTACCAGCTACTAAGCAGAAATTAACTCTATCCCAGCCAAAACCAGGACACACATACCGAGTCACCATACCACCACTTTCCCCACCAGACAGTACACCAGCAAACACTAACGCTATAACACTTCTTACGCTCTCAGTCAGTAGCACACTTGATTTTGCCTATCTTTACCTCTGTTTCTGTTTTAACTCTCATTTCCTTTCTGCTATTTCAGGTTAATGCCCTTTTCATCTCCTCCTCACTTCTGCCATGCTTCATGTCTGTCTTCCGCTGTCCCTTAAAAGGCCTAAACCCTTTTTCTTTGTCACTTACTCTCCCTCCTGTTTCAAATCCTTTTCCAGTCTTACTGATTTAACTCCTTCCTTTTTCATTTTATCAAACATCCCCTCCATCCTTTTACTCCAGGCCTATTGCCCCACAATCTCTGTGACATAAACAGGTGTGACTCTGAACAGTCCTGTAAATTTACCCTGGGATACAGCTGTTACTTGACTCAAAGCCTTACCTCAACAAAGCAAAGACAGAACTTCTTTGTCTTGTGTACACGTATCCAGATGAGGTTGGGTACCACTAACAATGTAGTTGTAGCAACATGAAATTCAGCATGGACCAATTGCTTGAATGTCCACCAGTTGCTGGGATGACTTTTGAAGCCCACAAGAAACTTCTTGCTACCAACACCACACTGTTATCGGCACCTGACCCACATTAAAGTGAGCTCTGCTTTGCTGACTTGTACAACTGTGACAGTAAGGCATTGCCGCGAGGGCGTATTTCCATGGAAGTAATTCTGTGCTGCAGAATGTTTACTTAATGTGTGCTAGGACTGGGCTCCAAGGTTTGAAACAGGGTGTAGCTGAATAAGACACAGTAAAAATAGGAGCACAGAACTCTGGATTTAACAAAGCTACATTAACACTCTTACAGAAAATATCAGTGTCATGGGGATCATGAGTCAGTGGTGTCTAAACACTTGAGGCAGAACTTCCTCTTGTGCCCACACAAACACCAGTTGGATTCTGTGTGCAAGCCGCTGCCTGGGAAGTTAGATCTCCCTTCCAAAGGTTCCTCTGTATCACATCTGTGTGCAAGAAAGGGTCACTGCTGGTGTTCACCTTTTGAGGCCATATTGCATCAGGGAAACAGCTTTCATCCAAAAGACTGATCAGGTAAAAGGCCTGTATTTAAACTGTGAGGTTGAAGAGTAGAGACAAAAAGAAAGGCTGGTCTCACACTTGCTGCAGGGAAAAGGGTCCAATGTGGTCTTTGTATCTGTGTCCAAGAAAATGGTGCTTCCGTACGTCTTCTACAAGTCATGTTACGGAACAATTTTCCTTCACATCACTGATGTCTATGTGAACAGCAAACTAACCTGCAGAGCTTTAAAAGCTACTCCTGCTCAGCAAATAACAACACTAGCAGAAACAGACCCAAATGACCCATGTTCTGAGTCTGTTTGCCTAGAAATTCTGCTGTTTCTATGATGCTGTATTCAGATAAACTACATCCAGGATTGCTTCATCACTAATTTTTTTGTAGCACTAACAACCTGCTGGTACAGATGTGATTTCTAAGGGAAACCATCTATGCTATGCTAAGGAAAATGACGAGGTATCAGGTTTTTTGTCTGATACCATTGCCTCTTCCCAGATAGGAAGAAAAAGTGTCCATTCATCACGTCGACATAATAATGTTACTCAACATGCCATATACTACGTGTCCTTCTCCATACTGGAGATGTAGCATTCCACTGAATACCTATTACTAAGTTTACAGACAATTATTTATTGGATGGCAGTATTTCCACAACTAATGATCTTTCATCTTTTTCAAAGATTTCAAAACTATAACTTTACACTTTGAAAACCTTGAGTCACTGGGACATTTGGGGAAAAAGTAGCTTGTGCTACATTTGCATGTGGCGTGGGGCGCAATGATTCACAGCGGATATTCTGGGTAGCCTAAGTTCAGTTCTTGTCATATTCTACAACTGAGATTAAAATCAACAGCTAAAGATCTTACCAAGGACTATCTGAATTTCTGAGGCAGAGGAAAATGTAAGGTTTTGCTTAAAAAGATTATTAATAAAAGATAGATCACTGAAGGAGACCCCAGATGCAGGACCCTTCTCAATACAGACTCTGTTCCCACGAGATCCATGAGAGAGTTTTATTTTTTGGAACAAGCATAACATTTAGTCCAGAGGAAAGAAATCTGACTAAAGAAAGTTTGACAAATGTTAAATTTGCCAGATAAGAATGCTTGTGGAGGAAAACACACAGAGGGAGTTAAAAATGTAGCCATTGAAGTGCCTGTATCAGTTTTACACAGCATTTCATGGGCCATAAACAGAGTTAATTGCTGTTCTCAGCGCATTTGTTTCCCACATCCCCCACAATGCCTTCACTGCAATAGCCTGACTTTCCCACATATCCTTCATACCCCTGTAACACAATATCCCTGATACCTCCAATTCTACCCAACACTTACAGATCCTCTGCATATCCCAATTCACTTCTAGCAGCTTCACACATGCCTTTGGTCATCTTGTCTCTCCCCTTCCCTATCCTGCGAGACAGCACCACAGCAGTTTGAGGTCTTGTCGTTCGCTTACCTATCTTTGTCGGCCTGTAGGATGAGTGAGAATGTGATTTGCTGTGTGCATCGGGACTTAAGATACACACTGATTAAATCTGTGGTATGCGTGTGGTCTGACAAGCCAGATAATGCCAATACACTCTCACTGGATCAAATAATGACTAATGTTCACTGTCACTCTCTCAGTGGAGTGTCTTCTGTATCTATAGCTCTGATTCCCAGGGCACTAACAGAAACTTACTGTCTTTGAGACCAATGACGCTTTGGTAGGTTTGATTACAATCAGCAAGTATCATCTGTATTTGACAATTACATAACATTATAAAATTCAACTACAACTATCAATAGGTGTGATTGATACTATTAGAAAATAGGTTACTCATACGGTTTTTATTGGACAACTACTAATTTTTTTTTTAAATTTTGGATTATCAACATCCTTTACTATTTATAAACAGAAGGAATTTAACACTATCTTCATTCTCTCTCAGATCTAATTTCTGACAATTTCAGTGGAGGTTATTTTTTTCTTGCAAAAACATTTGCAACATTTTACTTCATTTAGTTTCCTACACTTTTAAACAGAAGTTTTCTCCTCTCTGGTTCTTTTAATGGAAGTAATTTCTCACCACAGGAGATGAATTTTGCCTTTTTCTTGAAGGGCTTCCTTAGTGCTTGACAGCAGATTCCCCTTGGGTGCAACTTTATGAGGTCTGGGTGGTATATTCCAGCTTCTGATGGGCACGTAAGCAGGCTTATCCTAGGGCCCGGCAGACTCAGCAGGGCAGCACCACAGTCATCTCTACTGCTCCCCTTTTGCTTTTCTTGCCTTTGTCAGTGAAATAGCTTTGATATTTTGACCAAATAATTTAAAATAATTGTTCCTTTTTGGCAGGTAGGGGCAGTCAGGCTGGAAAATTTTGCATGGACAAACAAGAAATGTTACATTATAGCAATATGAACTTTGGTTAATCCATATGGTGATCTAATTTGTACTGCAGGTGAAAATACCTTTGATTTTGAGGTTTTTTTCAAATATTAAGAAAACTCACTAATAACAGATAAACCCTTTCAGCCATCTGCATGTGGGTGTGCACACCTGAAGGGGTTTTGTTTGCACTCTGTTAGGGTTCGGCAGAAAAAGCCCTTTTGTGATTCCACTTAAGGAAGGGGAACACCTTTCTCTCTCCCGAGCAAATAGGTTTTGGAAGCACGCATCTTAAGTTCTGGTTTCTGAGATTCTAAGAACTCCTGCCAAGCCCCATCTAATTTTGCTGTAAAGCAGTGCTAAATATGATACATTTTGAGAGGAAGCAAAACTCTCAACTTTTGACGAGTACCAGCAATGCAAACGCTGTGATGCCCATGGCCCCCAACGCTTCCCTGCACCTCCAAAACACCCAGGCCCTCCTGCGCTCCCGCAAATGGCACCTCCTGCGCTCCTGGCACGGTTCCGGCACCCGGCCACAAACACCCCGGGCGTGCTGAGCCGTCGGCAACATCTGACCTGTGCTGATAAGTTACGCCTCCCGAGTTTGCTCTGAAATCCTAAAGC
>NW_009626790.1:0-7874 GCF_000690535.1 Cariama cristata
TTTTTTTTTTTTTTTTCCTTCCTGCGTGTTTTTGCAGGGTAATGACTTGTACAATGCAAAGTTCTCTGTATTCCTTGAGATTGTGAACCTAGGAACAATTTTCTCCTTGTGAAAGAGTGAGGTATTGCCAAAAACAGAATACTGCCATCTCTGCTTATGAATCCCAGTTTCAAATCCCAGATGCTTTACATAATAAAGCCTAACTGGGCTGATTACCAAGAGAACTCAGTCATTCAGAAAAATAAAAGGGAAAAACCCCTTTGCTTCATGAAGGAAGAACTGGTGCCAAGAGGAGTTTGAAATGTTAAAAATGCATTTTCTGTTTGGATCTTTCATATCAACTGTCCTGTTTCCCCTTTCTTTCCCCTTTTATTTGAAGCTGGGGATCAGTATTGCTCTTGTGCAGTGGATGTATGTGGAAGTTTTTTTGCAGGACTTGTGAGGACCTAGATTATGAAAACCACATTCAAGGGGGCTCTTCCCCTCTGCAGGAGCCCAGCTTGGGTAAGTTTTTCTGGCTTCGTCTGCCGTGTCTCAGGGCAGTGGTGGTGACGTGGATGCCTGTAGCTTCATTGCTTACAGTCTATAGAGTTTTGTGGCACATGTCGTTGCGGCCGTCCAGAAAAGCATGCAGCTATCTTGCCTGCCTGGTGTTGACCACGTGGTATTGCTGGAAAGCAGTCTGGGATGTTTGGCAGAGAATTCAGCTGCATAGGCATAACCATCCATACGGTCTGCCCGTGCCCTTTGCAGCAAGCGATGTGGTAGGGCCTGTGCAAAACAGCGAGGAAACCTGTATGTGTTTTAATTTCTTGCAGTCCTACTTTATATTCTACAAATACTCTTTCTTCTACTGCAGCTGCTCTCAGGCTCTTAGAGAACCTAAGCTCCTATGGGTAAAAATGGAAGCCCTTTTGTAGATTAGTAATTGATTAAAACCCAGGAAATGGAGAGTTGCTTCGGGTGGTCAGTTTTCGGTGGGTGGAGGGGAGTTACTGGTGGAGTAAAGCTGGGATTTCTGCAGGAGCTTCCGCTATTCAGCATAATCCTAAATGAGCTGGAAATGGAAAGGAATCATGGAAAGACAAAATTTGCAGATACGTGTAATTATTCAAAATAGTCAAATTCAATGCTGAATGCAACCAGTTGGAGGATAAATAGGTGATGCTAAGTAACTGATCAGTAGAGAAGGTGAAATTATTTGTACTGCATGATAGATATGAGAAAAGGCAACGCTATTCTCTAAGCTAGCTGTTACCCTCAGTAAGAGACCTTGACTGGTTGTGGGTAGTTCCCTGAAAACAGCAGCAGCTCCGTCGGCACTCAGCGTCGGTCCGAAAGGCAGAGCATTACGAACCGCTGAGAGGGAAACGGAGAACAACAAAATCCTTATGTCACTGTGTAATCTCTGCTGTGCCTACTTCTTGAGTACCATGTCCAGTTTTGTTCGCTTTGTTAGAGTAGAATTAGGGTACGCGGAGCCATGGCGAAGGCGGTCAGAGGTATGGGGTTGCTTTTGTACAAATAGGAACTAATTAGTGTAGGAAATTTTCTGTCTGGAAAAAAGGCAATTGGAGGGGACATAATATCACCTACAGTGGAGGTCTGTGTAGTCGTGAATGGCTTGGGGAAGTGAATAGAGAGTGTTTATTTCCTGGTTTTTTCCCACTGCTTTACAAAAGGCAAACTGGGGCACCCAGAAAAATTTTAGGAAGGTAGTTTAAACAAAAGCAGTTTTTCACACAGCACGTCATTAAATTTTGACACTCGTTGATGACTGATGTTATAGAGATCAAAGTAAAGTTAGCAGAGAAATCTTTAGATATATTGTTGCAAGTATCTTTTGCTTAGGCAAAACTCATTACATGATTATATGATAATGACTTACGGTTACTGCTTTGGCTCATGGCATGAGAGGATGGTTGTGTTTTACTTCAGGAACATTTTCAAAAGAGCTACAATTTCGTGAAAAACAAGGTAATGCTTTTTGGCTGGAGCTGTTTGAAAATGAGAGAGGTGTGGTGTTGCAGTGTTTGAACAGGCTTTGCTGGAGACCACAGCCAAAACCAGAGCAAAGTAGAGTACTGAAGGAAAAAAATAATGATGTTGTGGCTTTCAAACCTAATAGAAGTTTAGAAAAAAATCAACACAGACCTGCAGAAATCAGGTCAGATATTACACCCATGTGGCCCTGGAAGTTGATAGACTAAATTCTTCAATACGTTTGCTCCTTGCTTATTGTCTTTGCCATTTCACTGAAAGAAATAGGAGTACAGGCAATTTAACAAAAATGTTTTAGCTGCTTTTAAAATATCTAGAACAGAACTGAAAGGCTGCGTGTTCCTCAAATTTCTTTGTGAAAGTATTTTTACACAGTGCTATACTTTAGTATGAATTCCTCTGTTGCAGCAGGAGATTTCCTGGCACTGGTGAAGAATTTTTGCTAGAGGTGATATATTAGCAAAAGTTAAAAATCAGAGTTCCAGAAGCAGCTTGAATTTTTCAGTTAAAAAATAATATATATATTAAAAATAATCACACTTTATCTGAAAAATTAAACCATCTCCTATTGTGTTTACAAACTCTCAGTGCTAGAACTGGACATCGGTCCTTTTACTTTCAAATTTTAATTTAGCATGAGATGTGTGGGTGTCCTGGTTTGGCTGCAGTCTGTCACTGTTTAAAGCTGGGCTGGCAATTAAAGCGGATGACAGTGGGGCTGAACTGGCATGTTTAACTCCCTAATATGATCGTGATGGTGACCTGCAGAGGTGTGCGGCATCACGTACAACCTTCAAGAGTGTGAAATTGCAGTATCTCGTCCCTGAGCTATACCGACATTGTTATTTCCAGGACTGTTTTGATGCCCTGGGTAGCTCATGGTTAGATACTGGTCTGATTTTTGTTGGATGAGAGCTCAGTTGGCTCCTCTTGTTAAGAGTTGACTTTAATTAGTTTAAGGTCTGTTTCTTTTCTCTGACTCCAAGTTACTCATGAAACCATGGATGATCCAGTTTGAAACCAGCAGGGTTCCTAATCCCACATTCTGGTTAAGTTTGTTGAAAATACACTATTTCTGCTTCCTTCAGTAGAGAAACCAGGCCTGAGCTTGTTACTGTATCGCTGCAGACAAGGCTGCCTGATTTCCATGAATGGACATGATTAAACATGTTTACAAAAAAGCCCCACTTTTAGGTAAACTAACTTTCAGTCCAGCTAACTGAAACCTTTCTCTTCGATGCTCTCCTCATGCCTTGCATGTTTTGAATTTTTTTTTAAAGTGTAGAAAGTGTATATAAAGTGGTGATGTTGGTATAACAGAGGTTCAACTAGCACATCAGAGTTCTCAATTCATTTTGCACAAGTATAAATAGATATTATGTGCATGTGATCCTGAAAGTTGACTGACTGATGTGATAAAATTCGTGAGTACATTTATATCTTGCTTTTCATTTGTTATTTCCCTGAGAAAACACCATGGAAAGATGGACCTTATGATATATGAGGGGCTTAAGCAGTTTGCTGATTCTCCAAGGGAAATATGAAATTGCTATTGAATTGAGGCAGGACACTCAAGGAAATCTGGGATTGAACTAGCATCTTCCATTGCAGTAGGTGCTTATGAATGAGTAAATCTCCTGCACTTCTCGCTGCACCGGGAAATGGTGTAATCTTACAAGTCAACTTTGCTGTTCTGCATATGCTACAATGACCGAGGCCTTTAAATTACTGTGGTCAACAAATCCCATTGACTTCCCGACATCTGGAGTTCTCCCTGGGCTGTCTCTGGACACCGTGCTGTGTCCCACAGCCTTTGTTTCAAAGCAAGCCTCAGTTATCCCTATGCACCTGTGGACTTGCACACCTTTTCTAGTCCCTTTGCTCCTGGTTCACCACCTGAATGGCCAGAGCCTGACCTGGCAATCGTGGTCTTGCTGCGGATCCCTTGCTCTTTGCAAAAATGCAATCTTACGTGGCAGTCAGATAAACAAAATACTTTTTGTGTATAAAGTCCCTATAGTTGCTGTATTCCTATGATAATACATTTTTATGCAAAAGCTTGACTGAAGACTTAATTTTTTCATTTGTGTTAATATAGAAATGGAAATATATATGACTGTAGTCATATATAATACATGGAGCTGCTGTAGGCCCGTCATACTTGGAGTGGAAATGAATACTTAAATATGATCTCAATTAATTTTATTGACAGAGGAAGCCCAGATAGATTGATGGGTCCTCTTAAAAAGATTTCTTTCGTTCATGCCCTCCCTAATATAATGTGGAGAGTTATGAACAAGTCATCATAGGTATCCACATATTTTCCTAGGAAGGGCTGCTGCTTTTTGCCTGCTGTATGCAATCTGTAGAAAAGAATCTTTATCCTAAATAGCACAGCACAGTGCTTTTAAGCATACAGGAAAACATCCCTTTTTCTTTTAGCCATAGATAACCATTTATTTATTTTAGTGGCTAAAAGTGACATAGCTAAAACCAATAAGATAATTAGAAGACTGGGAGAATTGAGCTATCAGCAAAAATGTGCCACTAATGAGATTCAGCAGGCATCGAGATAATCTTGAAAAAGGAAAGTGTTAAAAGCCTCATAGTTTGAAACTTGTAAAACAGTCTGTGTAAAAGCACTGAAAATCAGTTATGAGGAGCAGTTGTACAGAGAGGATTCATAAAACTTTTAGCCGTGTAGGATTTTCTATATCACTGAAAGTTTTCCAGTGGTGGTGTACCCTCTATGGCAAATGGAAGTTTACTGGATGTTAGGCTTGCTTTTCTGAGTTACCTTCTACAGCAGGGCGCTTGTATGCATACTCCATACACCTTGTGCGGTCCGCAGATCCTGACTCTAAAACCCCTTTGCCTAAAGTGGTAATACAGGTTTTGTGGAAATCTGCATTTTGCAGAGTTACGGAGAACGCTGTGGCACAACATTTAAGCAGTCAAGCTTCTCCAAATAGTCCAGAGGATGGCTGTGGTTATTTCAGTGTTTAAGGGAAATTTGAAGTCCTCAGCCTTCAAAAATGACCATTTCAAACCGAACGTGAAGGCATCGTGGGGGCTGGTGAGAGCGGAGTAGCCTTGGTGTTGTCAGCGAGAAGGCGTTTTCCTCCACAGCTATTCACCCTGCAGCAAACCGGCAAGAAGGTGGAAAGGAGCCTAGCGTTCACGTTCGCGTGAGGTTGGGCCTTTCTGCAAGCTCCGGCTGCTCGCCGTTCCCTCGCCGCGCTCTCGATTCAGCGCAGCCATTCCCAGCGCTCGCTGCGGGCTGGGAGAGACTGGCGATACGTCGGCTAATCAACGCTTCGCATTAATTCTGGCGTTGGAGGACTCCACTGCGGGCAAACCCATACGCAGAGGAGGAGAGAGAAGTTTTAAGCGGTCCTGCTGTCATTAACATTCACGGCTCTGGCTTCAAGCAGCGCCCGCCTCACGCAGGCACTGCCAGGAGGGAACGTGGGCTCCTGCCTGCCTTTGTGCCGAGGGGATCCGAGCGGAGTCATTGAAATGCAGGGCTGCGAAGCACTGCTGTAGTGGTCTGGGTTGGGGGCTGGTTTGTTGTTTTGGGTTTTTTTCCTCCCCCTCTCTCTTCGTTCTTGGAGCAGGGGGAGCATGTTTGCTGTGGATTCTTTTTGTTTTGTCAGAGAATGAGATGCTGGCTGCAAATTGAAGAAATGGCCCTAGAAGAATTGATGCAAAGATTAAATGCCGTTTCCCAGTGTGCTGGTAGGAGGAGCTGCTGGTCTTAAATAATGTGTTGTGTGGATGCTGTTCATGATTTTGTAGGATTTACAGAAAATCCTGGTAATCTGACTAGCATTCTTTATGCATGTTTGCATTAATAGGGAAGAAAACGCTGAGAGCTTTTGTCATCAGGTTAAACTTCTGTTTATATTAACACTAATTAACATTTTGTGTGCTTAGATATTCATGAGGCAAGCTTTAGAAGGTCCTCTTGAATAGTTTTGGGTAGCTGCTAGCCCGGTCAAATACTCTAAATGGGTCTTGATTCCTTTTTTCTCTCTGACTCAGCTGTAGCTAAGAAGTGGGGGGAATTACAGATTTGTCTAGCAGAACAGGTTTAATAGGAAGCGGTGAAAAGCTCGGCTAACTGTAAGGCACTGCAAGCCAGTGTTTTGGGTGGGTCTAAATTGCACTTTCATGAGAATAGAGAGTTGAATGCATTATTGGTGGTAAATGTGGTTTTACATCTATACAGATTAAAAATTGCAGCAGATCTGCTAAAATGGTTTTAGCACTGTGGAAAGATTCTTATGATTTCTGAGAGATTTTCTCATTTTCTTGAAAATGTAAATGCTTATGTGTTGAAAACTAGAACTAAACAGCAGTGTACAATAAGGTGATCTGTGATTAGATCTAGGAGTGTTTTCCCGGCTATTGCTCATGCAGAGATGTAAACATATTTCAGAATAAAAAGTTACCTGGAAAGAGAAGAGATGTGGTTTTTGCATCCTTTGAAACTGTTTCTTTTGCCCTTTATTCTTAGTCGGTTGACAGATGTCAGAAGTCTTGCACCTTCTTGTCATCTGAGGCAAACCGGTGGTTTGCTGATACAGAATGTTTAAGGTATTATTCATTGCAGTATTAAAACTTGGAATTTTTCTTCCCATTTCCCTGGTTCTCTGTTTCCTAAAGGTGACTTTTTCAGCTTTTTCGATTTCCATGTGTTACAAGGAGATAATTAGCAAGATGGCTGATGCTGTAAGTCCGGTGAACAGATAGATTAAATGACAAATACAGAATGGACAGATTAGCTGCATCAGTTTTCCTGGAGAGGGAGAAGAGGTATTTTACCTTCTTAGTAACATTTTATTGGAGGGGAAAAGCAAGGCTTAATTTGGTGAGGACAAGCGTTACATTACAAGTAAAGGTCACCATACATACTATTTTCACCTTCCTTGTTTTTCCTGTGCACTTTTCCCCTGATTATCTTCCTATTTTCAAAACGCGTATGAAATGTTTGGATATTTGTTTCATTGCCTGTTCTGATTTTCTGCATGTTTAAGAGGAAAGCCAGCCTGATATTTGCTGGGGCATACTGTCTTTTGCAGTTTATTTTAATAATTCCTACATTTCTTTTTCCACTCCCATAACATTGTTGCTGTAGTTTTTCTGAGGCGAGATAAATTGTAACAGCGTACGGCAGAATTGGTTGGGAGTATGGGAGCCTTTTCTTCCTGAACTGAAGGAGCGTGGGGACGGGGAGCAGGTTGGCCTGTGGCACCGCCTGGCTCGCAGCTCTGCGGACGTAGGTACGCTGTGACCTTCGTGTGAGACACCGGTGGCTCCCAGCGCTGCTCTCACATTTGCCGCAGGCTCTGACTGTGTGCTGGTTTTGAGCTTGTTAAGCTTGCATATTTTCCAAAAAAGTAGCTGTTACTTTACTGCCAACTTCATGTTCATAGGCTTTAGCCGGTCCCTCTCCTCCCCCTTCTCTTTTTCTTTCTTCCTCTCTGTAATCCCTGTGCGGGTATTCCCAAGCCAAAGGCACCTCTTTTCTACAGCCAGTGGTTGTATTTATAGGCGACTGTATCAGTTTTCCTTTTTGCCTTTCTTTTTTCCTTGTTCCTTTCAGGTTGCTTAGACCGTTTCTCTGTTGCTGTCTCCCGTTCTTGGGCTATACTCTGTCCTTGGGTCAAATTATCTACTGTCCAGCTTCACAGCTGTCTTTCTGTTGTCTCACAAACCTTTTGTAAGCAGAGATTTCCTTAACAGCCCAAGATCATGTGCAGGATTTTTCCAAGCCCGTTTTTCAATAGCTGCCTGCTGAGGAGTAATTGAAATGCGAAGGTTCCCCTGGCTGCCCCGCGGGGCAGCTGTCCACCTTCGGGCGTCAAGGG
>NW_009626791.1:0-9544 GCF_000690535.1 Cariama cristata
TTGAACTGGGGAGCCCAGAACCAGACACACAGGACTCCAGAAGTGGCCACACCAGAGCAGAGTAGAGGGGGAGGGTAACCTCCCTCAACCTGCTGACCCCACTTTTCCTAATGCACCCCAAGATACCATTTGCCTTCTTGGCCATACAGGCACATTGTTGGCTCATGGTCAACATCTGTCCCCCAACACTCCCACGTCCTTCTCTGTTGAGCTGGCTGCTCCCCAGCAGGTCAACCCCCAGCCTGTACTGGTGCATGGGGTTATTCCTCCCGAGGTGCAGGACCCTACACTTGCCCTTGTTGAACTTCATAAGGTTCCTCTCCACCCATCTCTGGCCTGTCCGGGTCTCTCTGAATGGCAGCGCAGCCTTCCGGTGTATCAGTCACTCTTCCCGGTTTCGTATCATCACAGAACTTGCTGAGGGTACATTCCGTCCCTTCATCCAGGTCGTTGATGAGTAAGTTAAACAAGACGAGACCCAGAACTGACCCCTGAGGAACACCACTGGATACAGGCCTCCCACTAGACTCTGCGCTGCTGATCACAACCCTCTGGGCTCTGCCATTCAGCCGGTTCTCAATCCACCTCACTGTCCACTCATCTGACCCACACTTCCTGAGCTTACCTGTGAGGATGTGATGGGAGACAGTGTCAAAAGCCTTGCTGAAGTCAAGGTAGACAACATCCACTGCTCTCCCCTCATCTACCCAGCCAGTTATGCCATTGTAGAAGGCTATCAGGTTGGACAAGCAACCAATATTGAATATATTGTAAAGAATGCAGTCAGTGTTTAGCCTTATAAATGGCAAATGTTTTTCCCTGGAAAGTTTTTCACAAAACTTTCAATTCTTACATTCTGTAACATGGTGTACATAATAGAATGAAATGCAGAGAAAGCATACAAATATACAGCATAGTCTGTATATTTAATTCCTAATGAGACAAGGGAGAGCAGGTTCCTTAGGTCCAAACCAACCGACTTTTCGTTGGCTTCAAAGTGTTTCGACCGAATACATTAATCTCTTTTGAGTCCTTGCATCTGCCTCACTTCCATTAGCTGGTGCTGACTTCTATATCTGGCAGGACGTACTGCAACTCGAGGAGGATTTTCATTATGCTCACTCAAATGACCATTTCTTCATAGAACATGTTCTTTTCTCTGAAATCCTATTTTCTTGGACCCTGCAGGAAAGCACTGGAGTGAGACATAGCATGAATTATTTATTGGAGTGACTGGGTCAAGCATGTGGCAATAGTTTATTCTAAGTGCAAAACAGTGCGCAGTGAATAGAAGCAGTTTGATGTAATTTTCTGCTTATAGTGGCTTTTCATTCTCTAAGAACCAAAATTGAGAGTATATACTGAAGTGGAAGCTGGAGTGTTTTCCTGTTTTCTGAGTTGGCATGAGCTTTATGTGTCTTTAAAGCACAGGGCTTGGGAAATGCTCTTGTTCTGTGGTGTCTGTCTCAGTACAGTCAAGCATTCAGCTGTGTCTGTGGTTTCCAGAGGAGGAGCACACAACTGAGGAAGAGGAAGACCTACTAGGAAAACAAGTTGTGGGAAGTCCAAGTGTTGGGAATTCCAAGTGTTCAGGGAAATAGGCTCTGGACCTGCAACCTCCTTGTGGACTCCTCAGCGGGAAGGCCATGTGGGAGGACTTGCAGAGGAGGATGCGGGCTATGGTCTACAAGAGGTCTGTCTGGGCAAGGACAGCAGAGGAGGCATAAGAGTACGTGCTGCTGGGAGGGTTCCTGGGAAATAGTGGAGCAGGTCAGTTTGATCACTGGAAAAGATAAATTCCCATTGATTTAACAGGCTAAGCGTGCAGTAGTACATAGAGAACATAATCCTGTTCCCCTGATACTTGTCTGGAGGTGGTGACAGAGGAGGACTTGTAAGCTTTAACAGGGGCTACCAAAACTTGATACAACATGAAAAAGGGAACCCTGGCATATGGACTTAATGGGAACAACCAATTTGCTTCTCTAGAATGTTAATTATTCCTTGGAAAAAAGGGAAAACGTATTTGAAGACACTGTAAATCCAGGTAACACATAGCTGTCATTTATTTGTTAGGAAAAAAAAAAAGGTATAGTTTTGTTCTTGAGCAATCTTTTCACTTTCCTTATTTTAAAGCACAATGACAGTTAATGATTAATAGACACAGTCTGCAGTGCTGCCAGCAGGAAGCCAGCCTAAGTGTGTGGGAAGTCTAAATAATTGAAGGGAAAAGGTGACAGAGGCAGCCATTAGTTCTTCAGGATAAGAAAGTCTTTGTTGCCTGGCTATTTGCCCAAATAAAAGGGAAAATTTACCATTTGAGTAGTGCAATCTGTAGACTTTATGATGCAGTTCCCTTCGGGGCAAAAGAAAAGACAGGACTCAGTGTTTCTAAATAGGTAGAAACTGATGTGAACCCCCCACATTTTTAATTGCATTACAACACATTAGCAGACTTGCAACATAACCAACCTGTCAGAAATAACTGGGCAGCATTCCAGAAAAAATTCCTTAACACCCTATAGCAGAATGAATGATGTCGCACTGGGCACTTGCTTTCACAGAGTGACTCCCCTCCATGGACACCCTGGCAGTCGCAGGAGACTGTATACTTACAAAGAAGGTCAGCAAATCAGAGTGGTGAGTGTTGAGCAGAAAACTATCTTCAGTCTTCCCAAACTAGGTGATGAAAAACAGAGGTATCCAAAATAAACAAACACTTTTCAAAGAACAAGCTTTAGTTTGTACGCTGAACTGTCCATTCTGGAGCTCTGTGTCATGGATATAAGCCGAGAATATTATTTCAGGTTCTTATCAGGAGAATAAGAGAATCCTTTCCAGCATTTTTTGAACAAGCTGTGGATTAATGTCTTATCTGACACTTTGCATAGTTTAGTTTCCTTTCACTTCTAGTCATAATTTAATAAGTGCCATATCACAAGCTGTCCTATCTTCTACAGAAAAAGTTTTCTAGAGTCTAATTAGTCCTTTTTGCACCAGTAATACCAATAAGGCAATTGTAAAATATGTTCACTTAACTGGTGGTGTAAACTAAGAGAGTGGAAGCAGTAGCTACACCCAGCCCTTGACAGCATCTCATCCTGGACAAAGCCACCCGGACCTGTGAGGTGATTGCAGTAGCAGCTGTACCCTGTGTGACGGAGGAGAGGTGTGCTGATGCCTCTCCCTGTGGTGTGGCAGCTGAGATTTCTGTCAAATGTAGCTTTCTGGGAAAAAGCCATGGTAGTATGTGTAAGGAAGATCATTCAGCAAAGTAAATCTGAGATCCTTAACTGTGGCAGGATTTCTTGAAGAATTTGTGTCTGCTACTATCCTATTGTCTTGATAAGGTCTAGGATGCTGTTTGCATTAACTCATTGTCTTGCCTCTGTATAACTTTTCTAAGAGGATGGTATTGGTCAGTCTTCTTTTGGCTTACTGCTTTTGAAGGAACGCGTAGAGTTTATCTAAATAAGATAGACTCAGTGCAGTTGTGCTAGCCAGGTAGGTGACTGCATAACACCCTGGTCATGGGGATGACTCTGTCAAACCCTGCAAAGATTTTAGAGTTGTTTGTTGCACACATATACTTTACCATAATTCAAGGGACCCCCGATAAAAAAATCTTTTTCCTCTAGCATTTTTCATTGTGTCTGTCACTTGCAGGTGTCAATGAGCTAACAGCGTTTCATGTTGAGATTCTCACTCTTGAACCATTAAATTAGGATCCTGATGTACGTGCTGTGAGGAGAATAAGAACTGGAATTCATTTTTAACACTTTTTCATCCAGTAACTCCTGAAAGTTTTTTTTTTAAAAAAAATCGCTAAAAATACAAAGAGATCTGCCAAACATAGGCTTGTGCTTAATATCCCGGTGAAGAGAATATAGTTACTGTACAACTTCTTTCTACACTGGCGCCTGACTATGTACACACGTTCATTGTACTTTCGTCAAAGGGGAAGTTTGTGACCTTGTGTAAGGCTAAGTGGCTCTACACAACCAAAGTTGTGTGTCTGCTTGAAGTATTCCAGAACGATACCAAAACAGTGTAAAGGAGGGTAGTAGAGGTTAGCGCCCTTTTCAAGGAGTTTTTGAATGAAGGGGAATCACAAACGTATTTTGGATTCTTTTCCCGGAGGAGTCACACTCGATAGTAATACTAGGAACAAAGGCTGAAGAGAGAAACTGGAGTTAGGGGACTTTATTTGAGAGCAGAAAATACTAGTGATTCCTTGGGTGTCCATGAGAAGGAAAGATGTCAAAAGAAGAAAAAGTAGAAGTAAAGTAGCAAGCAAAATCAAGCAAGAGAAGGTTATGGAAGAGGAAAGAGGCTGTGGCTGTGGCAGGAGAAAGATGGTTGAATGCACAGGACTAGGAAGAGCTCCATGATCCAGTCTCAGAGGCATTTAGCTCAATTACAGACAACTCTTATGTATGAATGAAAGTCAATGATATATTCAGTTGCTTATTTAAATCTGAAATGTCTATAATAGTATTTCCTGGAGGCATTTTGCCTGCAGAGACTCAGGATGTAGCAGCTACCTTCCCACAGTGACAGTCAGTGTAGAAAACTGCAGAGAGGTCATGTCCTGATCCCACCGCTATTTCCCATCTGGTGACGCTGAGATGATTTTCCCTTCCCAGCTTAACAACTTTGTGGCAAAAGGCGGCTGCAGTCAGGTACCAGAGCAGTGCCTGACGTAAGGGTCTCAGAGAGGTGTTACAGGAGGATGTGAGCTTGGAGGATGAAGGAGGGACCGGAGCCTGAGGGCTTAATCTGAGACCATATGGGTATTAAAGAGGGGGCACATCTAATCCTGATGGAGGGTGAGCTGGAGAATTTTGTTGCGTTGGGTTTCTGAAGCATGTGTTTACTGTGATCTTTTAGAAGAAGTGGAATATAATGATTTCTTTTGAGCAACAATTTTTTATGTGGGCAGTTTGTATATTTAAGCTGTTGATGGCAGTTCTAATGCTATTCCTAATAGAGCTAAATTACAGAATAGAGGCTTCATTTTTATTCATCAAATATCACATTATAAGTCTGCAGTGATTCTGAGTGAGACTAGGGAAAAAATAAAAAATATGTGTGACCTGTTTCGATTGCTACATCTGTCATGTTTCTCCTCTAATCCTAATTTTTCTTTCTACTAGTTTAATATCTTTGAGTTTGAGAAATTATTTCTAAACATAGAAATTACAAAAGCTACAAGAACTGGCTGTAAAACTGCTTAGATACTGCACTTTCTGAGGATAGTTTTCATTAAATCCCCACCATATTTACAAAATACTCAGAAGCTGATTTATTATGTCTCCTGGGCACTCTGCACTTCTCAGTGGATATTCTCTTGAGCTCTTGTGACTTCTGGAAGTCTGATCTCATTTTGGCACGTGAGAAATTTATGTACCAACCAGCTTGCTTAAGCTGGTGAGAAAGTCTGTGTTAGAGGTAGGTACTACCAGATCTCAAATCCCAGACTAATATTTTAAACCCACATTTTAAACAGATCAGTGCTCGGCTGGATCATCATAGTAATTTCAATTTGACTTCCTCACATGAAGCTGACTAAAGTAATATTTTCAGTGCATTGATATCCTCAACTCATTCTATTCTCACGTGCTTTTTTGAGGTAGGAAAGGTGCTGCAGGTGTGTTCTACTTTCATTTTTCAGTTGACTTGCAAAGGAGTTTAATCAGCTTTTATTCACTGAAGAGTATCTCCATCTGAAGAGTTCACTTACTGACAGAAAGGTCAATGAAATCAGAAGGGAACCGTCAATGTTTCCATTGCACATCCATGCTGTAAAGCGTAAAGGCACTCTTACTGTATCTACTAGCAAGAATTTCAACATTTCATTTCTCAGAAGAAAGGGACAGGTTTTTTCTTTGTTCAATGGAAGCATCTATCTTTGAAGCTTTCATCTCTAGATTCAGACAAGTAGGCATAACTGTAGGTTTTTCTGAAGACCAGCTGCTCGTGAACAGGTGTGAAGGTGTGGATTAGTTGGCAATAAGCAAGGTCACTGGTGAAGGGTGAGTCCTTACCCTCTGTATGTATATGATGATGGGAATTTTTTTCAGTTAAGAACTAGACTGGAACCATTTTGCTTTTGAAATTTTCCAAGTGAATTTTTTTTAAAACGTTCATATATTTTCAAAATTAAATTTGCTTGCTATACCTTGGAGCTATTCTATGAACCTGAAACCCTTGTCTAATACATTCAGAAGAATGCTGAATTCACTGAGCTGCTGTCTAAAATGCCAGGGTTTGTGTTTTTGGACAGAGGTAGGGATTTTAGATTCCCAGCTCCGCTGCAGAGCTAGACTCCTGGGTTATTCATCAAAAGATCCACCCTGAAAGTGTGGACCTTGAAAGAGCTGTGCTCCTGACTTTGGGAAGCTCCTAGGGACAGGCACACCTGGACATCGAGGGCTCTTGGTTCCGCTAGCTTCCATGTCCCAGAGCACTCAGTAAGCATTTGGCATAAGCTTGTCAAGCCTGAGATATTTTTAATAAAATGGTTTGTGTTCCACACATTGACATTTTCTGACAAGCATTCGTCAGAACATTTCCAGCAAGTTTAATTCCTGAGGAACAGGAGCCATAAGATTTCACCAAGCAATCCTACAACAAGAGGATATATTTGGGTCAAACTACAGCATGCATCTTTGGTGCTAAATTAATATCCTCTCTGCTATTGTTAGTCCAGGCAGCTCATAGCTAGTTGGAGCACAGCAGGAGCTGATATTAAAAACTACTGAGCAGTGGCTAAAAAGGCCAGAGAAGTGGTAGTATGTTGTGTAAATGTCTCAATACTTGAGGAGGCACCATTACTACCTATTCAAGTTATATATTTTACATATATATAGAAAGCCACTGTACTATGACTTTGGACTGATTTAGATGCCTTTGTCTAGTCAGAATTAAACACTAATGTTATGAGGAAATTAACCTTAAAATGTCCAACAAAAATATTCAGAATGTTCAAGTATTCAGAATACACTTTATGAACAGGGATGATTCTCTGTTGAATTAATTATAGATGATGTGGGCAATAACTCAAACATGTTTCCTCAAGGAATCTAAAATTGGATTTTTTAAAATACTTTTATAGTAAACAGCTGTAGGTTTTAAGGAATTAAGCTTAAGTTCCATATTGTGTTATCACTGCCATATGGATTATCTTTGCCTCACCCACCTAGACACCACAAATTGTTGATGACAACATCTATAGCTCCTGCTCTGATTCTGTGCTAGATTATTTTAAAATAGAGATAGCGATGTTTCAGAAATACCATCTATATATGGGATTCTGCTGTGGGAGCATAGCCTGACATAATAGCATAGCTACTTTACTATGTTGCTAGAAGGATAAGATTTTAAACACCTGTTAAGATATGTGTGATACATTTACTTCTCATATCTCTACACTGAAAACTCATTTTGCTCTGAAGATAAAAGTAGTTCCTCCTGCCAAATCCCCAAACACCCTCATTTCCACCCAGGAACCTGCTGACCCCTCAGAAGCAATCCGTTCCTCCGAAACTGAAATCAGCTGGTTACAGATGGAACAGGTCCATGCATCGGAGCAAGTTTTTGAAGAAGGTGATTGGACCAAAACTACATACATGCCCTGGTTGCCACTCTTTCAAATTGGCGGCGATATATCAATCTGTTTAGAACAGATACTTGCAGACTAGTTGTAGCCCGCCTGTGGGAGGAAAAAAGTATTCAAGCTTTTTACAAGAAGTATGTCAGCCATATTAAGAGGTTATAGAACAGGACAGAAAAGGTTTATTTAGTATGCAGAGAGCAAGCCACAAATATGATGGAGGCCAAATGCTAGGTGAAAAACAATCTGGCTTGATCTTAACTTGTTTTTTATACTATGAGTCATATTTTTCATTGTGTGCTTGGATGACTCCAAATCTAGTATGTGGTAACGCTGTGCGCTTTGGTAGGTGCAATGAATATGGAGTTGTGATATGGATAATGCTCAGAGGCCAGTTATGGGGAAGAACTTATAATGCCTAGACTAATGAAAGTGTGCTTCTTGAACTTACACTGGAGTAAGCTCTGCCTGTAGTAGGCCAGACCAAGTCATCTATAAATAACATGAAGATGCCTGCTAGGGAGATATTCAGTCTGTAGAAGTAATTCATACTTAAAAGTCCAGAAAGCAGAATTTAAGAGGCTACAAGAATGTTTCATTCTCATAGGAATGTCTTTGCTGTTGTAAAATCAAACTCTTCATGTTGACACTCAAGTTTCTTTTGTGATTCTGTACTCTAAACACAACTTTGAGTGAGGATGTTGTTTAGAAGTCAGAAAGCTCTGCAGAAGATAGAAAAAAAAAATCATTGGCAACTTAGACATTGTTCAGCTAAATCATACTGTGCAGACCTTCTGTGAAAAATTAGCTCCAGAACTTACCGTGCTCCTCAAATAAGACCTGTAGTAAAAAGCAAAATTATTTGCACTATGAGCAGTTTAATTCGTTTCCTATTCTGTGGGCCATGCCTATAGTGGGAGCAATTCTTCAATGCCAGTTTTGCAACAACGTTTATATCTGTCTGTACACCTTTTCTGAGACAGAGCTGTTAATCCATCCAATTAAAGGCTTAAACACTTCTTTGATACTGGAACATTTTTCTTTATTCCATAAATGTCTGGTGGCACTTATTTTAAACTGAAGAGAGGTGGGATATACCAGCTAATGTGACATAGCAAGCTACGAACTTGGGGCCGATAAGCAATGTCAAAGTGTGCCTTTTTCAAAGCAATTATTTTGATAAAACTTTCTTTAACACATTCTGTAGACCTATAAAAAGACCTGTCAACATTGCAGATGCCTGGCATAAGTTTTTCATTGCTACAGCTGGCTTTAACAGATATAATGGGTAATTTTTTAAACTTTGTTTCGGAAACTTTTAGCAGTGCTGATTGCAGCAGAACAATAGTGCTGCGTAGTACAAGCGCTCCTCTGAGCCTGTGCCATCCACCCACCATTTCTGTCTTGGCTCCCATCCCCAGCTGCACTGACCTCTGCAGGGACTGGGCCTTTAGGCTCTTCTGAACCATGGCTCTTCTGAAAAGAACCTGTGGGACTTTCTTTTGGGAGGCTTTCATTAGTTTCAGTGGGTGTTGGTTCAAAGTCTTAAAGTACCTCATCTCTTTCTCCACCCCAAAACTGGACCAAGCCTTCTTCCTCCACCCTGCCCCAACACCCCAAAACCAGGGTAAGTAGTGCAGATGGGCAAACTGGCCTCCCTGATGTTTCTTGGGATGGCTATTGTCCAGTCAGGAGAAGGTACTTATGTCTCAGGATTCCTAAAATAAAATATGGAATGTCAGTAAAAGTAGCTTTGTTGTGATAATTGTATTTATGTACTAATAAATGCATTGTGCATTTGCTTCACACTGAAGTAGAAATTTTATTTTAATTTGGTCTTCTCATTTTAATCTCATCTTCTTAGTATTAGTCAGAGGAATAAATATGTCAATTCCTCATCAAGCAGAAATCATAGAATCATAGAATCAT
>NW_009626792.1:0-3222 GCF_000690535.1 Cariama cristata
TATTTATATTTATATTCATATTTATTAAGAGAGCATTTGTCAAGCACAGGTGTAAGACTGACCAGAATATGCCTTGAGAACCTGAAAAGAAGTTAAAAATATCAAAGCCTAAAAACCTACTTTTTCATAAATTTTCTCTCTACTCTTATACTACTACCACTTCACATACACACAGTCAGTCTTTCTCCAGCTTGTATTTGCATGGATTTAAAAAAGTCACTTGGAGAAAACTAAATTTACTAAGATTTTCATAAAGGTTGAAAGTCATTAATTACTGGATTTGAGTCCCAGAAATCACATAGAAAGAACCAAAACAACACAAAAAATATAAACAAACAAATGAAAAATAATCCAGACTATTTCAAACAAAAATTTTGTGCAAAACTAAAGTAAATTGATGGGATTTTTTTCTTCTACTGGAAGTCACTAACTTCAAAAACATTGTGCTCAATAAAAAGTCTAAGCTACCATCCTTGTAAATCTCCATACCATCACTGACAATGTATGGAAATGGAATTACCAGGGAACACTCATGAAGCTGGCCTCTAACACTGTGGATTTTAAGGACTGCACTCTGGATCCTTCAAGATACTGATGTTATACTTACACACTTCAGACTCACAACCATGGCTAAACTTCTGTTCTGACTGAGAAGACATAAGAATATTCTCTCTTGTACTTAAAACTAATCTTATTTTCATTATGATACATAGATTTTCCCTCAATCCAGGCAGAATTTTCATTTCTGTGGATTGAGTTTCCATTAGCATGTTATTTTCACTACCTGATTTTCTGTAGTGCAATAACAAGCACACTGCTCTCCTTAGTACCTTCTCTTGTGTGAAAGTATGAGAAATGATTGATCAAAGCTTGGTAGAATTACCCATAGGAATGAAGAAACATCGATGTAACATATCGTCAATTTTGTCAAGTTATACGACCAGAACAGCAAACCTCTTCTGAAAGTGCTAAGCATGTAACCACAGAAGAAGGGAATTATCACAGTGTGCTGTCTCCACACTGTAATCCAAACTAAGTTTAAGCGGTGATGACTTTGTACATTGGTTGACTTCTAAACTTTCTTGTGGTTCCTCCTTTCTGATTCCTCTTGCAGACAAAGACAGTTGCTAAAATCATGAACCTAATAAATCATTGTTTGGACACTGAAGAACCTCTATCTCTACTCAGAAATGTTGATGACCGTAACTTGTTTCCTGTCATGAGAGCTCCAGAGATGACAGCTGGAAGCATTCCCTGAACACAAAGAACCTCAGGATAAGAAAAAAATAATTACATTCAAAGACAGAAAATAAATTGTCCATTCTTTTCCCCAGTAATTTGCCAAACTCTTTCACTATGACCTTATGCAAGGCAAAAAATAATCACAGAATCACAGGAGCACAGGTCGAGGTGGGAAGGGAGCTTTGGAGGGTGTCTGCTCCAACCTCGCTGCTCAAGCAAGGATCATGTCCAGACTGCTTTTGAATATTTCCAAAAAGGGAGACTCCACAATGTCTCTGGGCAATCTTTGCCAGTGTTTGGTCACACTAATAGTTAAAAACTGTTTCCTAATATTCAGACAGAAGCTCCTGTATTTCAGTCTATGCCCATTGCCTTCTGTCCCATCACCGGACACCACTACAAAGAGTCTAGGTCCATTTTCTCTGCACCGTCCCTCCAGGCATTTGTCCACATTGACAAGATTCCCCCGTGCCTTCTCTTCTCCAGGCTGAACAGCCCTCATATAAGAGATTCCCTCAATCAACTTTGTGGCCCTTCATTGGACTCTATGTCTATGTCTCTCTTTTGCTAGGGAGCCCAGAACCGGACACAGGACTCCAGATGTGCGTAACTATGATGAAACAGACTTGAAACTCTGGTATGAAGCTACCAATAATCCTGGTATGAAGCTACCAACTTTAATTTCCAGATAAAAAACCTACCCATCTCCTCACCTATTACCAATTTTTCCATCAAAAAGATGGTGGTAGTCCAGGAGATGCCCTATCAGTCATGTGATGTCAGCCAGGAAAGTCTGAAACCTTTGATCACTAAGAACACAGGTCTCCTGTCATTTTAAGAAAAAGTTAATTTCAAACCCTGCCATTAACTTGACTGGAGATGAAATCTTTACCAGTCTGCAGGTTACTTTTCCTTTTTTTTCCTATCCAAAACCAAATATAATTTTCAAGGCAGAAAATATCACAGCCCATCTTCTTATCTTACTTGATCTCGCAGTGACTCCTAAAGGGGTTGCTCAGACATCTGAAGTAAAATAAATCCTGTTTAGGAAATGAGGAATAGAAGAGGAAAAAAGGCAAAACTGTCAATGCCAATTAGGGTTATCAGCAGGTGAAAAAAAGAAACCAGTCCCAGACAGAAATCAGGTAATCAAAATTGTCCATGTATAATAAACTTTTAAGAAAACAGATAGGATTCTTGGAAGCATATACAATTAATAGCAAAACTTCTCACTACACAAACAGAATCTTAAATCAGTTAGTTAATCATTTTACCAAATAATTGCCATTTGTTTTTGAAAATCAGGTAGAACTTGACTAATAAGAGGATACAATATTTTACAGTGCTACTACAATGCATACAAACTGACTGTCACTTTTGATGTTTTTGCAGACAGGTGTTAAATCACACTATTGACAGTTGTAAGGTATGCTTTACTATTAAATACATTATCCAAATAAATACAGAGACACTTTTATGTACCTACGAAATCACCTGTAAAAATCTAGATGTCATTTCTGCAACTTGCTCCTATGCGCATATGGGGACAAATGCAAGGAGGACAGGGAGCATCCTGCATGTTTTAGGCTTTATTTTATTAAAAAAGAAACAGAAAAGCTGTAGCAATACAGTGATGAAATAAATATGTAAATAATAATAAGATGATCAAGCGAAACAGGTTTATTTGCAGCACTCAGTGGATAAGGAATTGGCTGGATAGTCACTCCAAAAAGCTGCAGTCAACGGCTCCACGTCCAAGTGGAGACCAGTGACGAGTGGCGCTCCTCAGTAGTTGGTACTGGAACTGGAGCTTTGTTGGTGGCACGGACAGTGGGATGGAGTGCACCCTCAGCAAGTTTGCCAATGACACCAAGCTGTGTCATGTGGTTGACATGCTGGAGGGAAGGGATGCCATCCAGAGGGACCTGGACAGACTGGAGAGGGGGGCCCGTGTGAAACTCATGAGGTTCAACAAGGCCA
>NW_009626793.1:0-10179 GCF_000690535.1 Cariama cristata
AGGAGCCCTTCGTTCCGCTGTTAATGCCCTTCTTGGTGCTGTAAAGATTTCTCCTGGGAATTGCGTCTGTAGTCACTAATTAGGAATTTAAGAAGTCCTCCAATAAGTAGATTCTGTGCCAGTCAGGAAATTTATAGGCTCTGCTTTTATATTGTGAAGTAGGATTTTGTATTTTTTGTAAGCAATTTTAGTGTTGCTTGTGCAGTTCCTGGTGCTACACTGGTGTGCACCTGTCTTTTGATGAGCAAATTTAACAGAAATTATCACGAATGTACACTGTTTATAGTTACTCCTCTTGGACACCCTGACAAGACTTATCAATGGGTCCTGCTCCTGTGCTTAGTACTTCCAGGAAAAAACTGTTTTAAGGCTTGTTTTGAACACTGACAAAGGGGCATCTTGCTAGAAATGAGTACTGTGGGAAACAAGCAGAATCTCTTGAGGAAAGTGCGAGGGGTTACACTGATTTCAATGAATTTTTATCCACTAATCACTAGTAAAACTTAAAAAAAACCTGACATTTTTTTTACTCTGAGGGGTTTTTGAATGACTAATGAACAACGGGCACATCCACAGTTCAGTGAAGTTAAAGGACAGCCTTCTGCTGATCTCAGGAAACCTTATATGAGGCCTGGGAAGAGGCAGGGCCAGAGCAAAGGCACAAATCTCAGGTGCACCATTGGCTGCTGCTCTATGTGAAGTATAAATACATGTATTAGTTTTTCTCTTCTTATGTTGTAGATACTCTAACATGAATTTGTTTTGAAGCTATTGAGATTCAAACACATAAGAGGTGCTGAGACTGTAACATTTCTTTCTCTATGGATCAAGCAATTATTCTCCTGCTTTTATTAAAATACTTATTTAAGGTAAGAAAAATACTCCTTTTTTTCTGAAGGTGGATAAATAATTGAAAATTGGTGGTTTGTGATTTGGACTGCTTTTTTGTTGTTCTAGCAGTCACAGGGAGATCTTAGTTATAGCTACTGAGCATTCCCAGTCTTCTTTCTATTTAAATTGTTGGAAGCTCTCTTGAGATCCATAATCTGCTTTATTGCCTGCTGCTTCTGCTTTAATGTTGTTCCCTAGAAGAGGTAAGAGATCCCAGCACCTTTAAGTCCTATACTAGCTCATATTGCTGTGTAAATTGTCACCTTTTGAACACTGCAGAGACATGCATGGTGATGCTGGAAATTCAAGGTTTTTCTGGGACCCAGGGGTATACTCTGGCTATGCCTTTGGAAGTGTACTTCTTCTGCAAGAAGTATTTTACTTCCTGATCCAAAACTGCTGTTTGTGGATTAGCCCTTTGTGTTTAATTTGACTGTTATTGAAAGAACCACATGCATAGGAACCAGATGTATCTTTCTGGTTAATTTTCTAGTACACTTTGCAATAGTCTTGTCCATATGTATCTCTATTTAGTTTTTGTATGTGTAGTCTTTATTAGTTTAACGTGCTTTGCAGTAAAGGTGATTTCAAGGCTCTGTCAATTACTGATAGAAATACCACTCCCTTCCTTTGGAGAAGAGTGCTGTGTATTTGGAGTGGTGAAAATTTAAGTACTTGTTTTAAGCTTTGTCAGATAAACTGTTTATTTTGTGAAGAACTGCCTCTTTTTGTTTGCTTTGAATCTGGAACATACCAGCTACATTTCATCTGTCGCAGTGCTTGGACTTGAAGAGAAAATGAAAAATCAATTTCTGCTCACTTCTGGCTACTGAAGATTTCAAAGACCTCTGTTTTATTTCCTCTCAGGTGCCTCTTTTTCAAACTGTGAAGCCAACTTGAGTCATATGTTCAGAAATAGTCAGTTGATTGCAGAAGTCAGTGTTGTTTAGGTCTCCTGGATGGTGTGTAGCTAGCCTGAAGATAGATTTGAACCTTAGTTCTTTGTGGTCAATTTAATTTTTTTTTTTTTTTAAATTGCTGCAGTCTTTGGGTAAGGACCTAAAAAGTACTGACAAGGTGCTGGCAACAAAAAGGGACACTCTAAATCCCTCTCATCAGATTTAAGTGTGGTAAAATTTCTGTGTACACTTGCAAATTTAGTTCTTGTTTTTAGGTCCAAGAGTATGTATTTATGTACAGCAAAATGGCATATGATATTGCTGATGGTGGAAAATTATTTAAAATGGTTAATTCAATTATTGGCAAATATATATATATATATTTTTAATTATCTTTAAAAGCAGATTTTCATACCCTTTGGATTATCTGGACTAGGTTGTTTTCAGGGACCGCAAGCCAGCTCTATACCTGTCGATTAAAAGCCTGCTACTTTTCCTGGAAAAGTGTTCCTTAAAACACTTTTGTGTATGCCATCAATATTAGTCTAGTATGTCAATTCAGGGGCTTCCAAGAGGTGGTCTGTACTCTTAAAAAGGGTTTATAGAGGGTAATAGCTTTATAAACTTTATAAAGTTTATACTTTAAAAAGTATGATCTAAACTCTGAACATTAAGACCTTGATAGATTTATAGTTATGTTAGTTTGTCATTAGGTAAAGGAAGTTACCTTAAACCAAACTGAGTTCCAGAGTATGTTGTGTTAAAAAATAGAAAAAAGCTGAATGTTTTTGCTTTTTATGATTCTTTTTTTTTTGTATGGCAGATTGCTTTACAGGACAACACAAAGTAATATAATAATAAAACTCCTGACTTTTATTTTAATGTACTAGGGTTCCTATTTGATTTTCATTTTGGTTTGGTTTTTTGAACTACATTTTGAGTTCATTGCTAAGTGTTGGCATTTATTTGTCATCCCAATTCATAAGGAAAGTAAAAATGGAACTTAAAAGACAGATTTGCAATCTTTTAATAAATGTTATGTGATAGGGATTGGCATTACGTGCCCCAATTTCTCTGAATTTTAGAGGTGTGATTCAAGTTTACATCCTGTTAGATAGAAGCAACCCATAAGGTTCTGGTTCCAAATAAAATTCAAACACAGAAGGAACCTGCTTCTCTAAAGAGCTAAGCCGAAGTCCTTCAAAGACAGTAGTGTCAAAAATACAGAAGACTTGTGTCTAGAAAGAATTGACCTCTCTAAGCACCTGAAACTCTGAATGAAGTTTGTACTGCCATGTTTAAATCGAATTGGTAGGGATGTGTTTAATAAATTTTTTCTTTACCTCTTGAATGTTGCTGGTTTTTATTCTGAGATATCCATAAGTTGTGAAAGTGATGGCACTAAAGTCTTTACCATGTAATGTGAGAACAGGCCTGAAACCTCCAAATCCTGACCGACTGCTAACTGTGATTGCAATATGTACATTGCGAGTGAAATCTCTGACCATGTTTCTAAAACGATGACAGATTTCTCTCTTCCTAGTAGGGCATATTTGGGTCAATTGACATGGTTTGGCCACCTCTGAAGAGAGAAAGAAAGATAGAATCTGTACCTGCAGACCTTGAAAAAATTATGAAGCCTCTGTGTGTCACAGTAGCGCCGCTGATACTGATCTATATAAAAACTGTTGCTAGCTGACAAGTTCTAGGTAAAAGTGGTTAAAATTGACAGAATGTGATTATTTAGTTAGAGGTAGATTTTCTGCATTTTTTGTTAAGTTGTATTCATGTGTGTTTCTGTTGCAGAGTTCAGAGAGTCTAGACTGTGACCAAGTGAAAAAGCCTGCTAGAGTAGTTTTGATGGAGTGGACTGAATTGCCAAAAGGAGAGGATCCAGACTATTATATTGTAACATACCAGCAAGCAGATGCTTTCAGACAAAAAGTAAATTTCGTCAATCTAAGTGATAAGTAGTTCCATATGTATCTAAGTTGTAGATATCAGTAGTTAATTACATTGTGTGTGTGTTTGGTTTTTTTTTTTAAAAAAAAAGTAAAATAGTAAATAAAGTTTGGAGAAGTTGTACTGAATTCTGTAATTCATGTCATTTATGTGCACTCTTACAGAGCCCTATTGAAGCCAGTGGGACTTAAAAGACACTTGAGTATCCTGGTTGAATAAGGATAGATAGGTGTATGTTCAAAGTTAGGAATATGCAAGTTCTTCAAGGTACTGTGGTTTGAAGGAGGTGTCT
Source organism: Cariama cristata (assembly GCF_000690535.1). Lineage (NCBI taxonomy): Eukaryota > Metazoa > Chordata > Aves > Cariamiformes > Cariamidae > Cariama > Cariama cristata. Next base: position 4,045 of record NW_009626793.1, read on the forward strand.
AACTTCTCCAGGAGAGGCACAGACGCTGCCCCCAGATCTCTGTGGGAGGACATTGTTCTTATGAGCACAGGATGTTCTGGAACTTAAAGAAAATATGGGGATTTTAATATGAAGGTGCTTGTTAATAGTTTGATTTCTAAAAGCTTTTCTTGAAATGCATTGGGTATTTTACAGTTTAACTGAAGGCTTAATTTTGACATGCTGCAATATAATCTACGTATTTAAAAACTTCATAGATCATCTATGAATTGTATTTTTATTACTTTCACTATATCCAGAAATTCTTTTAACTTGCAGAATGTAAGAAACATTTCTAAAGTTGAACAGAAACCTGTCAGTACTACAATTCTGCTCGAGGAAAATAAGAAGTATGATATTACAATAGAATCCCTAAAAAATGGCCGAATTTTAAGTGTAAAGTCATTTAAGACACGTAAGTAGACTAGCACAAAAATGTCATTATAGTTAGTCTAATACTGAAGATTAAAGAAGTAAGGGTTGATATCCTGAGCTTACTTGTGTATTTAGAAACTTTGCTTCAATGTATGTTTTCAACCATGAAGAGTAGTAGGAATAATTTTATGTAACTTGTTTGGTTAGTGTAACAATTCTGCAATTTGGGACTGATATAAAAGTTTGGGAGATTCCTAAATGTTACAGGCTTTGCTATACTACAGTAGTTCTAGGAGAAGAGTTTTATGAAAGAGGAGTATGGAGAGAGTTACTTAAAGCCTGACAATTTCATATCAACATAGGGTTGTGGTTGTCTTGTATAAATTAAAAATATTAAGTATTTTTGTTTCCACTTTATGACAGTCCCTCTTTAAAAGGGGTTAATGAGTAGCTTGAAGATCTTAGTATTCTGACTAACTGGGACAGACTTTTAGTGTAAGAATTTGTGAGTCTAGCCTCTGAACTTATAAAAACATCACTTATAGCTGTAAATCTGTTCAGGACCACCAGTCCCACCGATTACTAGAACAAAAGGGCTTTCTAATCTTAATTCTGTTAATTGCTTTAGAATAGTTTATAGCATTACCTTTGTACACATTACAAGCTCATACTAGCTTTGGAATACAGACTAGGATCTGAATACAAACAACATTATTGGGAAAAATACATAGTATGTTGAAAACATTGTGGCAGCCATTGACTGCTGAAAGTATATTCAGCAGGCTACAGGGAATGATCCATGGTTATGCTACTAATGTGTTACTGCACTTGACATCTATTACTTAACTGATATTCTAGCAAAGTATGTACTTTTACAGTTAAACACTCCTTAAAATGTGCACTTTTATTTCTGGTTGCTTCAGACAAAAGTTTACATACCATGGCAATAAAGAAGCATGACTTCCTTAGTTGCTCAGTAAGATATTTTCTGTTTTGACAGTACCTTTCTTCCCCTACTGTGTGAATTCCTCCTCACTTCTTAAAAGAAAAAAAAAATAATATTGATGCCATAAAACTGTGACCTAATTATTCCCTTGTGATAAAGACAGTATTTATTTTTTCTTGGTTTACTAGGTGGAATTTCGGAAGATGACATCAAAACATCTATGACAGCTACTACAGTGTCTTTTAATTGGAGTACAATGACCAAAGAATTTTCAGTTTCAGTTTCACTGAATGATACTTCTCAGATTATAAAAAACCCCAGGGGATTCTTTGTATGGAGTAATTTGAAACCTGCCACCTTATATACCTTTAAGTTTATATTTGAGCAATTACACCTTGAATTTTTAAATGTGTCTCAATCACTGGACATTCAAGCTGAAACAGGTATATATTAGAGTTTGTTGTAGTCGCAGTGAATGCAAGGAAGCACTGCCTGTTTTCTAGAAGAGTTAAGAGTAAATTGTAAAAAGCCTGTATTCATTTTATAATTTTTAATAGATGTGGATTGTTTCATTTCTAGAAAGCTGAAAAAAATTTGAATGTTAATGATATAGAAAGGCTATTCCTAGTTAATATTTCTTAGTATTTTTAGGAGCAAGAATTCAAATTTGTATGTGCAAATATGTTAAGCTAACTACATTTTTTGCAGTCTAAAATGGTGTCAAGTGAATGTTGAGGTTAAGCATTGTAATTATTTGAGTGTGTAGATTGAATTTGCTGAATAGTTTCAATGAAAAGGCAGGGAAAATGCTGAATTTAGTAAGGATTTGGAACACTTTTTGCCAGTGCTCAAAGTGATGGTTTTGTACTGCTGAGTGGCTAACCCAGGTATGCTGTTTTGTTAGAAGTGCTGTGAAGGAAGTGGGATTCTGCGGATCTTATGGTGTGATTGTGTAACTTCATTCCTAAAATGTGCTACTCTGATAATGCAACTTAAAATCTTTAAAATTAGGAATACAAAAAGAAAGGCTCAAATTCAGGGAAATAATTATTTTCCTAAACGCAGGAGACTATTAAAAACAAATGATTTGTTAACTTTGATTTTAAAGTTTAAAAAATGAACCAACAGAAACTAAGCTTAAAGAATGAATTTTTTCCTAGAGTAGGATAAAAATTAATGGATCTCTTCTTTTTGCTTCAGTGGGTTGCAGCTGATACTCTTTTAATTCCATTGATCAAATATTTTAAGACACTCAGGATTTTGAAGGAGTATTGATTCATAATGACTGAATTTTGGGCACTTTGCAATCATGAATTAATTAAATGCTATCATCATTAAAATGTCTGTGTAATTATAAAAAAATCTTAAACTGTACCACTGCCATGGATGGTACAGAATATCTTTAAAATCCTGTCCTTGTTCACCTATAGGCACCTGTTCCCAAGGGTGGGTGGCATTCCAAAGCAGCTGCTATCGAATGGGTAAGGAGAGCAAGCCGTGGAAGGTGGCACAACAGATCTGTGAAACGTCTTCACGAGGGGCACATCTTCTTGACATAGGAAGTGAAGAAGAACACATTTTTATTTTGTCTTATCTCCAGACAATTAGTCAAATAATCATGTTATGGACGGGTCTTAATGACCTAAAGGTCAGTCTGTTTTATCTTCTTTGCTATTAAGTATACGGAAGCAGGATAATTTTGATATATAGAACCCAATTCTTTGGAATAAAAAATGCTATGCAGTAAATTGTTTGGTTTTTTGTTTGTATAGTTATTATAATGATTCCTGTTATAACTACTTTCTTCCTATTTAGAAATGCGAAAATACTTAGCAGGTCATAACTGGGAAAAAAAGAGTTTCTACATAACCTGTTTAATTTTTTTTGTGTGAGTACTTCACAGGATTTTGCCTGTAGGTGATGCTGTGTTACCAGATTTTAAATCTTATTCTGTGCATTTGTTACTTTGAGTATCAAAGTCTGAGGTTGGCTTTCTCAGTTTTGATGCAGATCTGAAATGTTGAGTGTTGAGCTTGGCAAAGTCTGTCCAGTATGGATGCTGGATAGGCCAGTGGAGGAAGGGATTGGAGCAAGATATTTCTTGTATAAAGTTTCCTGTTCCTCATATTTGGGATATGAGGTTTCTTAATGCCAGCTCTGCTCTTGGTAAATGACTCACTGTGGTGTGGTGTGGTATGTGATTTGGGAACAGCTACAGAGATAGATAAAAGTATTGGGAAGCTCTCAGAAAGATGGAGGCACTCTGCCAGAAATGTGGGATCCGGTCTTCCTGTGATTGGGCTCAGTGAAATCTTCTTTCATGATAAGTATGAGAAGGTTGGGAGAAAGCCACTGTATTTCGATTTGGAAAATCTACACTCTGAAATTTAATTTCATATTGTTTTGGTCAAATTAATTTTCAAAGAAATGCTGTGAAAAACAATAAAAACAAAGTAAACTTTATTTGTAAGGGCAGGAGGTAAGTGGTAAACATGTCATAGACGAAAGAATTCTTTTTTGCAGACTATTAAATAACTTAGTGAAGCTACACAAACAGGTCAGACTGGGATAACATGCAAACTGAGGAAACACAAACCTTTCTAGGTTTGTGGTTAGAGAAGCACTCTAACCTTCCTGATTAGTAAAGCATCAGTAATATCTGCATTTTACATGTAATATTGTTTTATGCATGAGATTTTAGAATTACTGTAATTTTTACACCATAGTGATATTAGTTGTAACCAACTTGGTATTTTAGAAATAAGGTAGTGTTTGTAAGAGGCTGCCAGAAATGATGTCCCGTGAAAGCATAATATGTTTGCCTGTTGGAAAGGGTGCTCGAAAGTCGTGCTGTCTTTGTGTGTGGGTTTTTTGTGTTTTTTTTGTTTTGTTTTGTTTTTTTTTTAAACTCTAATTTCACAGAAAAGAGTTAATTGCCAGTTTGGTATTTGACTGTTAGTCAACTATTTAATCATTACATGCATTTTTATGTTTGTGGGAGTCTAGTCAGTTAAATGAACTAGATGAGTACCTTGTTTTAAGAGTAGCAATGGATAATAATAAAAGCTTGTTTTTCAAGCACTTCTTTCCTAAATATATGTACTTAGTTGGCATGTTCAAGTACTATATGAACATGTTACAGTCCTTCTAAGTGTCGTTGTTGTCATTTGCTCTCATCTTGTGTGAACTCCAAATTGTACTTGCACCAGGAGTTCAAAGAGCATGGAACATACACTAGGAATGGCAGGACTTGTTTAAAATCTGAGATAAATACAGATTCAATTATTTTTGCTTTCTCTTTCATATTTGAACCATTAGGGAGTTAGATTTCTGTGTTCAAGTTTTTTTTTCTCCCAGTACCCATGGACTTGAAATATTCTATGAAAAAAGTTGAGACTATAACCTACTCAGAAGATTTCAGCAGCCTGAGGAAAACTGCCAAGCACTGTGACACTGGTAAAAATTAGCAACACTGTGAGCAGGACTGGTTCTGTAGCATTTGTATTCTCACAGTTTCTCCTTCTTTAACCCTGTTTTGATCTGTATCTGCATTCAAACCCTTCCTGATGAGGGGAACATTCTTGTGAAAGACAGCAGGGACCCTGGAGATGTAAGTCAGTGCGCTGGGTGAGAATGAATGGAACATTTTGGTGATACCCTCCTGTCTGTCCTGACACTCTGTGCAGTCCTTCAGAGTCAGGAAGTGGAAAAGGTAGCCAAAGAGTTTCACTTAAAAGCCCTGCTACAGAGGTTCGTGTCATAGTAGTGGCTTCCCATGCTTGTAGTTAACTCTGGTGCCCAGGGAGACCAATATAAGAGAAAGATACGCATTGATCTATATAGTATTTTTGAAATGGCAGGCTAGATGCACAAGTCCTTCTGAAAGTCAAGTTGAATTATTTCACACCGTTGAAAGTCTTAGCTCGCTTGGGAAAATGAAAGACATCATAGTATTTTATTTGATTTTTTTTTCAATTCAACAGATGAATTGAAAAAAATAGGCTTAGTCTCAACAAATGTGATTTTTTTTTTTTTTTCTGTTTTCTCAGAGAAATGGAAAAAACTCTTTTTTTTCTCCTCCCTCCTTTTGAATATCTTTAGCAGAATGGAAAAGCAATGGAAGTCTTCAAATTATGGTGGTACCTCAACTTTTCTCCATTACAGTGCTTAAAGCATTGACTTAGATTGTAGGACCACTGACTTGCTATGCCTGAAAGCACTTATGCTAGTATACCTCCCGAGAGTGCTCCAATGTCATGCATAAATGTGTTGGGTTTTTTATTAATCCCCTGTAGATGTTAGTATATGTTAGTGCAGTGCAGTCTGAAAGCTGTCTCCCACTAGAGGGGTCTGCGTTGCAATGCTGTAAGCGTATTCTACAAGCATCTTTCTTCCAAAATATCATGTTACCCCAGTCTAGTGTTTGCAGAGCTCTGCTGGAAAACCTGAAAGTACCTCAAAGGTTAGAAACTTGGAGTCAGGTGTGAGTGTCCTAACTGCTGAGCTACCAGCAACTAGAAGAAAGGGGAAAAGATAGCATTTCCTCATCTGATTGTGAATGGAGCCTTAGGGGTTTTTTTTCAGCTAAACTATTTTTGCTTTCAGACCAAAGTTATGAATATTTTTGACCGACTGAATTTTTTTTTTTAAGTGAATAACATTTTAAGAAAATTATCTATCCATGATTATTAGATTATTTGATTAATAGTGCTTTTTAAAGGATTGTTTGTAATGATAAACCACTCTGCATTAGCCTCATGTGGCTTATATTACTTTATATTATATTATATTATATT
>NW_009626794.1:0-5521 GCF_000690535.1 Cariama cristata
ATAAAGTTCCTGTCTAAATAGACAGGCAATGTTGCAAAAAATTATATGCTTTGGTATTCACAAATGCCTGGGATTTTATATTGAATTTCATATTTAATAAAGATTTCAAAAGATAGGAACAGCTTTCTTGTTTCCCATATGTAGATTCTCCCTTATGAGATTTTACAGTTTATAAAGATTATGTTTGTTTATGGGAATATTTCATTAATCTTCATTCTTCCTGGCATATGTTTCTGTTTCCATCATCCAGTATATTTTATCACTTTTCTTCTTCACTCTAATCTGCTTTTCTCAGCTCTCATGCTCTAGGATGTTCCTTTCCCATCAATTTATTCCAACAATGCCCATACCTAGAAGTGTTCTTTGACAACTCCTAGACCACAGAATAACAGCATTAGGCAAGCTGGAATTCCCATTACTTGAGAAATCTAAAACAAGAAGAAGCAAACAACCAACTTGTGTATGGAGCGATACCTGTATCAGCAAGGTCTGGACTTGAGAACTTTGAAAATCCTTTTGAACCATGACTTTTTTTGGTTAATTTTTGAATGACTGACTTAGCCACTGGAGCAGAATTGTAGCAAAGAGGAAGATTTCACTTTTCTTTTATACCTCTCTGTTGTTTTTTTTCTAGATATGAAACTAGAAGGTAAGCCTAGGTATTTTTCAAAATAGCTTTGAGGTTTTGCTCTGTCCTTAGATGTCACTTATTGTCTGTCTGCCAGGAAAGATTGAAATCCAAAATGTTTAGCTCGCCTGTATTGTACGGGGCATGAAATAAAGAAGCTTACCATGGGACAAAAATTACAACTTAATCCCCAACCGAAAAATCACTTGTTCTGGTATTTATTTAATACGTACCTGGGAGCACTCTGAGGTTCTTTGTGTTTGGTTTTGTTTGTTTGTTTGTTTGGTTTTTTTGGGGGGTGTGTGTGTGTGTTTTTTTTTTTTTTCTCTGTAGTTGGTGTAACTGACATTTGCAAAAAACTGGGTCTGTTCCTGTACCTGTAAAAGTTAACAAGAGTTTTGTCACTTTCACGGAAGTGAGTAGATGTGAGCTAAGGTGTAGGAGAAAAAAGATGTGAAATCCTTTATTATACTGGTCTGGAATGCTAGAATATTCATTTTATTCAATCTCCTATTAGTAATGGGAAAAGTATACTTAGAAACTTAAAGAACAAGATTTTGATTGTGATAGCCAGAGTGGTATTTGAACTTCCACCAGAAACTAAAGGCTGGAAGTAGTATGCTTCAGACTAATGACACTTTTATTGATGAATCTTTCTAAATTACATTTTTTTTAATTAGCTACTTGTTCATTTACTAAAGCAGCTAAAATACTTTCTAGTCTATTAATCTTTTTTAATGTTAATAGCACAGGTGATATGTTTTAGAGCTAGGGGAAGCTGGTTGAAGGTTACTATTTGTAAGTATGAATTCAAAATCCAAATAGCTGGATGGCTCAGTCATGATATTGTACCTCTGGGTTTGAATATTTTCAATTATTCACCAAAAGACATTTGTTTGTAGCAATGCTTCAAGAATAGCTAGCCCTTAGGAATTCCTATATTTGTCTCAAATGCAGAATATTTATGCCATGATTCAGCAGGTCTTCATTCATCAGCATTCACTACTGCTTATTCATTACTTGCCTGTTTTCAAAGTTGCAGCCATTAAGACATGCAGCTAAGAGCTATGCCATGTGACTGATGAGACCAATCACTTACATCAAGACTAAATAACAAATAAACAATGAAAACCAACTAAAATACATAAAAAATCAAGAAAAATTTATAGAAAATAAAATGCACATAGGAGAATGCTTAAAATTTGACAAATTGTTTAGCCGTCATTGGGAGTTTGATTATTCTAGAAAACACAAGTATTGTCTTAAGGAAGGAAGTATGTATGCACATCATGTGAAAACTCAGAAGTGCATATGTAAGTGAATACATACAGAGGAAAAATGACCAAATCTCACAAACTTTGATTAATGTCCAATTATGTGGAAACTCATCTAAACTCTCATTTGATCCTAAACTTATACTAGTAACCAAGGGCTGAAGAAGGAGGAAAAAAGGCCTCATTATGGTAGATTCTGTCCACATGCAGCTTGTTAAACTGCAATAGAACATTAGAATTCACACAACCTCAAGGTCACTGAAAATGACACTAATTTTCAAATTAATTACAGGGGAAAAGTTTGGTTATATGCATAATGTTCTCTTATCTGGTCAGACTGGAAGTTAAAATGCTTTATGGTTAATAATATATGAATAATCTATCCAACTTTACTCATTAATGGTTTGAAAAGTCCACTTCAATTTGCAGACAATATCAGGCTGGTAGGGGCTGCAGAACGCCAGGATTAGAATTTAAAATTATCCCTGCAAAATTCAATAAAGTAGTCTGACAAACTAGGGTGTGGTTCGGCGGGGACAGCTACCGAGGTCTATACCTAGCTAGGGATGTGCAGCTGAGGAAAGAGAGACTAAAGAGCAGCACATCGTAAGCAGGAGCATCACTGTAAAACACGTGGAGATTTGCCTACTCTGTACAGGGCTTTTAGGGTCTCTCTTCCAATGCTGTGGGTCTGCTGTGGGAAGCAGTGTTCAGATTCAGATGCTTCAAGAAAGATGTGGATCAGTTGAAGATAGTCTAGATGAGAGAGGTTAAAGATAATCAGCGGTAGAGAAGCATGACTTCTGAAGAAATAGCAAACTGAGTTTGTTAATCTAGAAAATTAACAGGAAACCCAGTCATTTACATATGTGAACTATGATTGAACAAAGGAGAGGAATAAACTGGTCTCTATGTCCAAAAAGACAGGAATCAATAGGTAGGATCTGCAGCTTGGAAGATTTAGCTTAGTTCTTTTGGGAAAAGCTTTTAAAGATAAGGATAATTATATGGGGGAACGACTGCAGAGGGAACACATGAAATCACTATTTTTCCTCTGAATCACATTCTGTTGTATTTATTCATATTTAAAAGCCAAGGGGAGATGACAAAGAAAATAAAACATAAATACAGAAAACTAACATCTATTTGGAATCAAAGTATTGGATTATTGAAATAATTCAAAGAAAGGTAAATAAGATGATTTGGAGAAAAGTCAGTCAGTCACATACCTTGGAAATGCAGCCTGAGGCCACTTTAAATGGGGTTTGCAGTTTGCTGTGTAATTTCTCAGGATTGTCTATACTCTAGATACAGAGCTGTATCCTAGAATAAAGACTATTGACTCAACAAACTGGTAGGGATTTCAGATGGCATCTGCTGTAATCAGTAAGATTTTAACTTGAACTCAAGGATACTTATGGGTTGAGAATGAGAAGAAACAGAAATCTGTCAGTGACCTAGAAATGTGACCTTTGAAGGAATTCTTGAGGACACTTTGACTACACATTAGTCCACATAGCATTCCTACATGTTTGACTGTCAGTATAAAGAGAAAGGTATATTTTCTGATAGTTACTCAGGTGTTGTTTGACTTCTATATTATAAGATTTTTTGTATTATATAAAATATTCTGTATTAAATATTTTATTTCCCCCTGTGTACACTGAGAGGTTTTTTGAGTTGCATAAGTTTAAAGGTCTTGATAGGCAGAGATGCAATACATTCAAGGGTTAAGGTTCCCTTGAGTCAACATTTAAAAAGCTGATATTCTTTTTCAATACAATGGGAAAAAAGATCAGTGTGTAGAAGAAAATATTTGAGATGAAAAAAATGCATGGATCATAATGACTCATAATGAGGCAAGCACCTGATTTTCCCTTTACTTTGAAGTTTTTCCCAAAGTAATGGCAACCGCAATATGACCTGAGTACTCAGATAATAAACACAAATGAAAGGGAAGGGAAAAAATACACAATAGAGAAGTGCATTTATCACCCAGCTAAACTATTAACAATTTGTTTTCTTCTCTTGCTTTTTTAATTGGAAAGAAAAAAACCAAATCAATGCATGTTCTGAATATTACTCCTGTCACAGTGGATGGATAGATTTAGCTCTCTTCTCCCTATGTTCCAGGAATACTGAGGTTGAAGCTTCCTGTGGTGGATGCCAACTTGGTCTCATAAATGCTCAAGACAGTAGGTCCTCTTTCTCTTTAGGTGGCTCCACTGAGTGTAAGAAAAAGGGGGACAAACTCCTTAGCTGTGTAGGACCATGAGTCTTAGAACACAACTGCAGAGGAACACAGTCACAGAGAAAAGAATAAAGTCAGTCTGTGCAATATTGACTGATATAGATTTCTGCTAAGAGCAGCGCAAGACCTCTAAAGAATACTTCATCTAAGAAGCTGGAGCTTTTAGTGCCAGAACAGCTTAACTGCTACTCTGTCAGTAAAAAGAAGGGTAAGAGCATACTGACTTGGACTGAAAACAGCATCTGATATGGAGTATACAGCAGCACGTGATTATCTGTTCAAAATGGAGTGCGTGTGGGTGTGTGTGGTGTCAACCTATAATCAACTAAAAAGGCAGTAGGTAGTATTTAAGGTAGTTTTTAAGGAACTTTCACAGGCAATCTAGCAAATACCTTCATTTTGTTGTTTATGAAGAGAAATTAGTATTTGACCGGGTGAGAAATAATAATTTGTTTAATGAAGAGGCAAATTCAATTATTTATGATAGAACATACAAATTAGTAATTTGAGGTATTGATAGATACAGAGTTTTGAGGGAGGCCAAATATGCAAAGATATACATCTGTAAGAAGATGATCTACCTCAGGCAAAGGTGAGCTCATAACACTCTTTATAGTGGTCATTCCATAGATAACCACAGTTTGGCTTTAAGATGTAGATTAGTGTCCTGTAGAGTATGAGTATGTCTTCTCCCTGCTCTGCTGTGCATTTTGTTCCAAGTCTGACATGCTGTCATGTCCTTTCAGGAAGAAGTCAAGGAATAGTGGCCAGCTGGCTAAAGTCTAGCCTATTCTACTCCTGTGCAGGCTTGCAGAACTGAAGGGTCATGTAAGAAATGAACATACATTGCTGAAATTGGAAAGAACAATTTACTTCTTTCTAATACAGCCAAGTATTTTTCCTATGGAGTAATGGTCCTTCACACTTCTTCTATATATAAACTGTAAGATAAAAGCACTGTCCAGCTTTAAATTATGGAATACAGCTCCCTCATCTGTCCAACTCAGTGCATTAAATTATGTCAAAGGCCAAATACATTTATGATCAGTGGTATATCTTCCCTTTTTTCCCAAAGGTTTTGTCTGCTTGAAGACCTATTTCTAACGTATCCTGGTAGAATAATTTGATTTCTGTGAAGGTCCTTAGGTATTCTGAAATTTTCTGCAAGATATTCATAACGATAGAGTTAAAGGTGATAATCACAGAAAAGAAATCAGACTGAAGTGAAAGATTCTTTCACATGTTTCACAGTTTAAAAAGACAGGAAACTTGGAAAACATAGCGCTTTACTTGCTCTGTTTCATATACTTCCTTCTGATTGCATCTTCTTTGTTTTATTTTCTTATTTGCTTCTGAGTGCTACCTGCT